>NC_046163.1:38371266-38675760 GCF_011064425.1 Rattus rattus | reverse complement strand
TACACAATGGAATGTTACTCAGCCATCAAAAACAATGACTTTATGAAATTCATAGGCAAATGGATGGAACTGGAAAATATCATCCTGAGTGAGGTAACCCAATCACAGAAAAACACACATGGTATGCACTCATTGATAAGTGGCTATTAGCCCAAATGCTTGTATTACCCTAGATGCACAGAACACATGAAACTCAAGAAGGATGACCAAAATGCGAACGCTTCACTCCTTTAAAAGGGAACAAGAATAACCTTGGGAGGGAATAGAGAGGCAAAGTTTAGAACAGAGGCAGAAGGAACACCCATTCAGAGCCTGCCCTACATGTGGCCCATACATATACAGCCACCCAATTAGATAAGATGGATGAAGCAAAGAAGTGCAGGCCGACAGGAACCGGATGTAGATCTCTCCTGAGAGACACAACCAGACTATAGCAAATACATAGGAGAATGCCAGCAGCAAACCACTGAACTGAGAACGGGACCCCCATTGAAGGAATCTTAGAAAGGACTGGAAGAGCTTGAAGGGACTTGAGACCCCATATGAACAACAATGCCAACCAACCAGAGCTTCCAGGACTAAGCCACTATCAAAAGACTATACATGGACTGACCCTGGGCTCCAACCCCATAGGTAGCAATGAGTAGCCTAGTACGAGCACCAGTGGAAGGGGAAGCCCTTGGTCCTGCCAAGACTGAACCCCCAGTGAACGTGATTGTTGTGGGGGAGGGTGGTAATCGGGGGAGGATGGGAAGGGGAACACCCACACAGAAGGGGAGGGGGAGGGGTTAGGAGGATGTTGGCCGTGAAACCGGGAAGGGGAATAACAATCTAAATGTAAATAAGAAATACTCCAGTTAATAAAGATGGAAAAAAAAATTAGGCACACTTAAAAAAAAAAAAAAGAAATGAACTCAAACATGATTATATTGGAACACAACCACATTTGTTTGCTTATATTTGGTCCAGGGATATTTTTGCATGCTACAATAGCAACATTGAGTGGCTCTGATGAAGACTTTGTAGCCCACAGTCTAAAATAGTTGGCCCTTTACAGAAAGAGCTTGCTTCCTCCCGGCTAGAACAGCCTACCACAAAGTTGGCACTACAATTCGTGTTGGAGGAACCCACTAGGAGCAAGCAGCAACATGGGTGTATCTTGCACTGTGAGTAACTGCCATGCCCATTACAGACTTGTACCTGAGAGGCCACCGTAAGGAGAATCAGGGAGAGACAGAAATATGATCCCTATCATTCAGCAGCCCACTGTCCAAAATGAGCCAAAATGAGCATAAGCTTACACACACTTGGGGAACACACCAACCATCTAGACTGATGGGACATACTGGCTGAGAGTCAGAATGCTATAAGAAACTCAATTCAGCTTTAGCTCATTCTTAATTTTTTGGAATAAAATGTTCTTTTTATGTTATATAAAACCAAGTATTAATCCTTATGTATAAAAAATTGCTTTTGCATGACTTCTTTCAAAAATCTTAAAGCTGGAAGTTGAGAGCACTGATTGCTCTTCTATAGGACCTGGGTTCAGTTCCCAGTATCCACATGGAGGCTCACAACTATCTATCACTCCGGTTCGAGGATCTGACACCCTCTTCTGGCCTTCACAGGTGCTACATACATGTGTTGCACAGACATACATGCAGGCAACCACCTATACAGATAAATTTTAACAAGAATACATATTGAAGTTTCCTGTGTTTCAAACAACCCCCTTAAACCTGTGGTCAGAGAGTAGCATTGACAGCTAGAGCGTAAGTCGGTTCATAAGGAAAAATCCTGCAACTCTATCATGTTAAATTTGGTAGTCCAAACTTTGACCTCCCTCCTTACTCCAACTCCATTGCTTTCAGGTTTGAGGCAATATGAAGTTTGCCCTTAAAACTGACAAAGGACAAATGACTCAGAAAAGTGATAAGCTGAAATCACACACAAATGGAAGGACCTCTTGGTTCTCTTATTGAGGATGTAATGACTGGAGGTAGAATATTTGCACTCATATATGAATGAGTGTTTAAACCCCAAGGATGACTATGAACGTTGCATATTATAATCTTGCTAAGATGTTGCTTTGGTTTTTGTTGCAAATTTCACGCCCAGGAAGTAGAATTTGCAGGTAAACAAAGATACTTTCCATCTCCTGCAAAAATACACTTTATTAACGATAAAGACTATAGTGTTAGTTTCTTCTAAGCACCATCATCACCTCTGCTGGTTTTTTAAGCCTCAGCTGGACAGTTGCTCTGATCTCAGGTGTAAGTCATTTATGCAGTTAGCTCTAATTCCCATTGTTAACGTTACATTCGGCTTTATATATACGTCTTCATCTTTAATTAAAAAAACCTCTAAATTCTGTTCTGTTTTGGCGGTGGTGTAAGTTTGTATGCATGTGTATAGGTATACATGCATGTGGACATGTGTACAGGTATGCATGTGTGTGGGTCTGTGTAAATCAGGAGATTCTGTGCACCTTCTTGGACTGTTCTTCATGTTTTTTTAACTGAGTAGGATCTTGGCCAACCCCAGTGTCTGCCAATATCTAGGCAGATTTCCCTGAGAATCCCTGTGTCTGTCTATTAATTTTGAGTCACAGGCTACATGCCATACCCACTCAGTTACTGGTAGTCTCTGATGATTAAAACTTTGGTCTTCACACTTGCAGTGTAACCGTTTTATCTTATAAGCCAATTCCCCAATCTAAAACCGTAAACCTTTGACTAAATAAACTTCAAAAAAAAAAGTTTAATAAGGCAATGTTAGGACCCTTATATTACATTCCTGAAGTATCCAACTTACATCTCATATTACGACAATTTGTTATAATTTGTACGCCAGTGTAGAACCATCACTATCAAAGAAAGCCATGCTCAACTTTTCTGTTTTGCACTGTCCCTTTCAGTTTGAGGGACAATTTGCTCACCCTCTATTCTTGTGCCTGGGACAGTTTCACTGGCTTTGTTTTTGGTGGTTCTGGTAGTATGAAAAGGCCAACCAGTTATTTAGTAGAATATAACTCAAGGAAGGTATATATGATGTCTTTCTCAGTTACAGAATAAAAACACCATTTCCTTTATATCCTATCAACAGTATCTTCTATCAACATGACATCATCTTTGATGTTAGACATGATTAGATAAGTTTTAAGTAGTTCTATAAGATTCTCCATTGTAGTAACTTTTATCTCCTTAACTACAATATTCTCAGGGGAAGTAATCATATGTACAGATCATACTCAAAGTGGAGGTATGCCCCAAAAGGTATCTCGAGGGTGAGGTATATCCACAAATTGGAATCTTCTTCTCTACTCAGTTATTTACTTACAGCAGTATGGCTTCATGACTTATTCCATACATTTGACTGCATTTCAATGCTCACCCTGTTGCTCACACATTCCAGTTTTGGTCAAGAGAACAACACATTTTCTTAAAATCTGTTGCCCTTAAACTCATTTGGCTTTTTTTTTTTTAAACTAGTTTGAGAGATTTTTATTTCCTGTAAGATAAAATGTCCTGACAACTTCCTCTACCTCTAACCCTTCGTCTCCCATCATGTAAGCTTGTATGTTTTCCCAGCAAACATACAAACTCATGTCTACCATATTTCTGTCTGGGTTCCTATCTGTCTCAGTGGGCATAAGCTACATGAGGATAGTTATAATTGTCTTAGAGTGTAGGACACAGTTCTCATGGGAAGCAGCAGCTTGACAAATATTTCAGGAAATCAGGAGTCCACAGTTCTCTAACCCATTAGACAGACACTGCATCATATAAGCTGCCATGCCGACGGCTTTGTGAGGAAGAGCAAGATACTACTAACATAATGAGCTCAGTTTAGACAACCAATATCAGCTGCATTTGCATAATTGCATTAAAGTTAATGACCCTTATTTCTAGCTCATACCCTATGTTTAGAACTAGGGCTAGATGTCTTCTAGATTTGCTTAGCTAAAGTTCATGAGCACTAAGGCCATGATGTTTTCAAGTAACATATTGCTGGCTGAGAATAATACAATCATTGAAGAAATAAACTTGCTCGGGTAAGTTCGCTTAGTTAGGATTGTGGTGAACACCAATAGATGATGCAGGATTGAGTGGCTAATTTTATCTTTGACTCAAGGTCCTAATTAACTTCCAACTATTTTCTTGAGCTTCTTCCTCCACTGATTCATTTGCCATGAATCAGATCACACCACTCTCTTTAACTGCTTTGTAACAAAATCCAAATTCTCAATCACGTGCTCAAAGTGCCATTGTATTGGGGTCCTCTCTTCAAACTCATCCTGTGTTCCTTCTTATTTGCCTACTAATGGTACAGAAAGAGAAATCTTTCTAAAAGTTGTAGTTCGGTTCCATGTTTCATTTCACGTAGTGCAGCCAGCCTAGACTGTGCTATGATGTTGATCATGACGCTGAACTCATGACCTTCCTCACTCCACCTCCCAGGCACTATCTAGCTCTGATTTCTTAATTTCTTTTTAATATTAGGTCAAATTTACAATAACTCTACAAAGTAATTCAAACTTTAATGCTTTATTCACATTAGTTTATTCCACATGTGGAAATAAAGATAAGTTGTGTGAGAAACCATATAAAACCCCTGAAATGATTAAGGTGAAACATCTTGGCAATTTCTGGCATGAAAAATGTATGTGCTCTAAAATCATAGTTAAGTATTACACTTTTACAAGGAATAGCATTATAATTTGATCTTGATGTCCTGCAGAGACTAACTCAACTTTAGAAAGCTTTACAATTTTCAAGAAAAAAAAATTAAATGAAGGGGTTAGGGATGTAGTTCACTTGATAAATGGCTTGCCTAGCATTCACAAGGCCCTAAGTTTTACTCCCTAGCACTTTAGCACCACTTAAAACTGGGAGGGACGACACATGATTATATCCCAGCACCCCCAGGGGCGGGAAGACAGGACGATCAGAAACTCAAGGTTACTTGTCAATACAGAGTAAAACTGAGTTTGGTTTGTACAACATGATAAATTTTCTTTAAGGCATGAAGGGTGCTCTCGCTCCTGGGCCCACAGGTTCATTCCAGTAACTGTCCAAAGAGGCACCCTCCAGGAGCACACAGGGCACAGGAACTGCAGAGAACCTGGGGACAGAAGCCTTCCTGTCTCCCTGAGCCAAGACTGTCCTACAGCCCTCTGTACACAAATCCTGTCCCTAGAGAGCTGGTCTCTCGGGAAGGTTCTCTCTCCCAAGATTACAGGCTCAAAGGCCCATAGGAGGGACTAGCTCCAGTCAGAGATAGTAAGACCAACGAACACCAGAGATATCAAGATGGCCAGAGATAAGTGCAAGAACCTAAGCAACAAAAACAAAAGCTCCTTGGCATCATCAGAACCCAGTTCTCCCAACGCAGCGAGTCCTGGATATCACAACACACTGGAAAAGCAAGATTTAGATATTAAATCACATATCATGATAATGTTAGATGACTTTAAGGACATAAATAAATCACTTAAAGAAATATAGGAGAACACGGGTAAAGAAATAGAAGCCTTTAAAGGGGAAGCACAAAAATCCCTTAAAGAATTACAGGAAAACACAACGAAATGGGTGAAGGAACTGAAGAAAACCATCCAAGATTTAAAACTGAAAATACAAACAATAATGAAATCACAAAGAGAGACAACCCTGGAGATAGAAAACCTAGGAAAGAGATCAGGAGTCAAAGATGCAAGCACCACCAACAGAATGCAAGAGAGAATCTCAGGAGCAGAAGATACCATAGAAAACATGGACACAATAGTCAAAGAAAATGCAAAATGTAAAAAGCTCCCAATCAAAAACATCCAGGAAATCCAGGACACAATAAGAAGACCAAACCTAAGGACAATAGGTATAGAAGAGAGTGAAGGTCCCAACTTAAAGGGCCAGTAAATATCTTCAACTAAATTATAGAAGAAAACTTCCCTAACCTAAAGAGATGACCATAAGCATACAAGAAGCCTACAGAATTCCAAATAGATTAAACTAGAAAAGAAATTCCTCCCGTCAAATAGTCAAAACACCAATGCACAAAACAAAGAATGAATTTTAAAGGAAGTAAAAGAAAAAGGTCAAATAACATATGAAGGCAGACCTATAAGAATTACACCAGACTTCTCACCAGAGACTTGAAAGCTAGAAGATCCTGGGCAGATGTCACACAGACCCTAAGATAACACAAATGCCAGCCTAGGCTATAATATCCAGCAAAACTCCCAATTACCATAGATAGAGAAACCATATTCTATGACAAAACTAAATTTACATAATATCTTTCCACAAATCCAGCCCTACAAAGGATAATAGAGGGAAAACGCCAAGACAAGGAGGGAAACTACGCCCAAGAAAACGCAAGAAAGTAAAGTTCTTTGAACAAATCCAAAGAAGATAGGCAAACAAACATACTTCCACCTCTAACACCACCAACAACAACAACAACAACAACAACAACAACAACAACAACAAACAGGAAACAATCGCTATTCCTTAACATCTCTTAACATCAATGGACTCAATTCCCCCAATAAAAAGACATAGACTAACAGACTGGATACATAAACAGGACTCAGCATTTTGCTGCATACAGGAAACACACCTTAGTGACAAAGACAGACATTACCTCAGAGTAAAAGGCTGGAAAAAAATTATTACAAGCAAATGGTCCAAAGAAACAAGTTGGAGTAGCCATTCTAATATCAAATAAAATAGACTTTCAACCAAAAGTTATCAAAAAAGGTAAGGACACTTCATACTTAAAGAAAAAGATCTACCAAGATGAATTCTCAATTTTGAACATCTGTGCTCCAAATGCAACGACACCCACATTCAAATAAAGAAACTTTACTAAAGCTCAAACCATACATTGCACCACACACAATAATAGTGGGAGATTTCAACACCCCACTGTCAGCAATGGAGAGATGATGGAAACAGAAACTAAACAGAGACACAGTGAAATTAACAGACGTTAGAACCAATTGGATTGAACAGGTATCTATAGAACATTTCATCGTAAAACAAAAGATATACCTTCTTCTCAACACCTGATGGTACCTTCTCAAAAATTGACCATATAATCAGTCACAAAACAGGCCTCAATAGATACAAGAAGATTGAAATAATCCCACGCATCCTATCAGATCACCACAGTTAAGGCTATTCTTCAATAACAATAAAAACAACAGAAAGCACACTTATACATGGAAGCTGAACAACTATCTACTCAATAATTTGATCAAAAAAGACATAAAAAAATTAAAGATTTTTTAGAATTCAATGAAAATGAAGGCACAACATACCCAAACATATGGGACACAATGAAAGCAGTCCTAAGAGGAAAACTCATAGCTTTGAGAGAGCATACACTAACAGCTTGACAGCACACCTGAAAGCTCTAGAACAAAAGAAAGCAAATACACCCAAGAGAAGTAGATGGCAGGAAATAACAAAATTAAGAGTTGAAATCAACCAAATATAAACAAACAAACAAACAAACAAAAAAAACTATACAAAGAATCAACTGAACCAGGAGCTGGTTCTTTGAGAAAAATCAACAAGATAGTTAAACCCTTAGCCAAACTATCCAGAGGGCACAGAGACAGTATCCAAGTTAACAAAACCAGAAATGAAAAGGGAGACATAACAACAGAACCGGGGAAATTAAAAAAATTATCAGATCCTATTTCAAAAGCCTATACTCAACAAAACTGGAAAATCTGGATGAAATGGACAATTTTCCAGACAGATACAAGGTATCAAAGTTAAATCGGGATCAGATAAACCATCTAAACAGTCCCATAACCCCTAAAGAAATAGAAGCAGTTATACCCCCCCCAAAAAAAAAAAAAACAAAAACAACAACAACAAAAAAAACCACAAAAAAACCAAAACCCAGGACCAGATGGGTTTGGTGCAGAATTCTATCAGACCTTCAAAGACCAAATACTAATAATCTTCAAACTATTCCACAAACTAGAAAAAGAAGAAACAATACCCAATTCATACTTTGAAGCCACAATTACGCTTATACTTAAACCAAAGACCCTACAAAGAAAGAGTACTTCAGACCAATTTCCGTTATGAATATCAATGAAAAAATACTCAATAAAATCTTCTGGCAAACAAAATCCAAGGACACATCAAAACAGTCATTCACCATGATTAAGTAGGCTTTACCCTAGGGATACAGGGATGGTCCAATATACCGAAATCCATCAACATAATCCACTATATAAACAAACTCAAAGGAAAAAAAGATCTCATGATCATCTTATTAGATGCTGAGAAAGTATCTGACAAAATTCAACACCCCTTCATGGTAAAAGTCTTTGAAAGATCAGGAATTCAAGGCCCATACTTAAACATAGTAAAAGCCATATACAGCAAACCAGTAGCTAACATCAAACAAAAATGGAGAGAAACTTGAAACAAGTCCACTAAAATCAGGGACAAGGCTGCCCACTCTCTCTCTACTTATTCCATAGAGTACTCGATGTCCTAGCCAGAGCAATCAGACAAGAAAAAGAGGTCAATGGGATACAAATTGGAAAGAAGAAGTTAAAATATCATTATTTGCAGACAATATGATTGTATACTTAAGTGATCCCAAAGTTTCCACCAGAGAACTACTTAACCTGATAAACAACCTCAGCAAAGTGGCTGGTCAAACAAATCAGTAGTCTTCCTCTATTCAAAGGATAAACAGGCTGATAAAGAAATTAAGGAAATGACATCCTCCACAAAAGTCACAATACAAAATATCTCAGTGTGACTCTAACCAAGTAAGCAAAAGATCTGTATGACAAGAACTTCAATTCTCTGAAGGAGTAAATTGAAGAAGATCTCAGAAGATGGAAAGATCTCCCATGTTCATGGATTGGCAAAATTAATATTGTAAAACTGGCCATCTTGCCAAAAGCAATCTACAGATTCAATGAAATCCCCATCAACATTCTAACTCAATTCTTCATAGAGTTAAAAAGAGCAATTTGCAAATTCATTTGGATTAACAAAAAAAAACAAACAAACAAACAAACAAACAAAAAAAAAAACAGGGAGAGCGAAAACTATCCTCAACAGTAACAAAACTGGGGGAATCACCATCCCCGACCTCAATCTGCATTACAGAGCAATAGTGATAAAAACTGTATGGTATTGGTATTGTATTGGTATTAAGAGATCAATGGAATAGAACTGAATACTCAGAAATGAACCCACACACCTATGGTCACTTGATCTTTGACAAAGGAGCTAAAACCATCCAGTGGAAAAATGACAAATGGTGCTGGTACAACTGACGCTTAGAATGTAGAAGAACGCAAATCGATCCACTCTTATCACCTTGTACAAAGCTCAAGTCCAAAGTGGATCAAGGACCTCCACATAAAACCATACACTGAAACTAATAGAAGAGAAAGGTAAGAGCATCCAACACATAGGCACAGGGGAAATTTTTCTGAACAGGATACCAGTGGTTTATGCTTTAAGATCAATAATCAACAAATGGGACCTCAAAAAATTGTAAAGTTTCTGTAAGGCAAAGGGCACTGTCAATAGGACAAAACAACCACCAACAGATTGGGAAAAGATCTTTACCAAAGAATACTCAATAGGGGAATCTGCGACTTCAGTTGCATATGGAGCAGAGGATGGCATTGTTTGGCATCAATAGGAGAAGCCCTTGGTCCTGTGAAGGCTCATTTCCCCAGCATAGTGGAATGCCAGTGTGCTGAGATGGGAGTGGGTGGGTGGGAGTGGGGGCATCCTCATAAAAGCCAGAGGAGGGGGAATGGGAGAGTGGGGAACTAGAAAGGAGATAACATTTGAAATGTAAATACATGAACTATTCAATAAAAAAAATAAAAGTGTAGTCATGTAAAAACAATTCTAAGGAGCAAATATGCACTTCTATTTAAAGGCACTCAAGGTGGCATTAAGGTATTTATCCCTAATACCAGGATCTCTGTTAGAATATACTTTCTACATTTTCACAAATAGACATTTACCAATTTTAATATTCATTGGTGACAGATGGTAACTTTTGATTTTTTTAAGGATTTATTTATATGTATGGATATTTCTCCTGGACATATGTCTGGATACCACATCCATGCCTTGGGCTCTTAGATGTTAAAAGAGGGTGTCAGATTCTTTGGAACTGGGGTTCTAAGCAGTTGTGAGCTCACCTGTGGGTTCTTGGAATCAAATTTGGGATTTCCACAAGAGCAATACGACTCTTGACTGCTAAGCCACTTCTGTAGCCTTTCTCCCAGACTTGAAGCCATAAAGTTTAGCAAATTTTAAATGTAAGAAATTATATGAGATGAAATTCTTTTGAAGCTATGAAAACTAATAAATTCCACTCAAGTTGGATGATAAAACCTTACACAAAGTACTGTACAATTATTGTTCCTCTTTACAGAGTTTTTCCTCTCCTAACCAATCTCATGTAATGAAAGTATGCTTTGTCGCAGAAGTATGTGTTGGACATGTACTACTGCTGTAGTTCTGTTGGGATTGCTATTAATAGAGTCATCCATGTTATGTCAACTTTCTGATAGTCTAAAGACCCTTTAAGAGACCTTGGCTTCAATAATTTACGTCCAAAAAAATGTGAGCTTACTTTTACAGTAACTTTTAGCTGAGGGATCCACTCCAACAAAACGTTTTATGAAATGCTTGGAGAAATTTGCTTGAACCAGTTGCTGAAAAGCATTCAGACTTTAAGCAGTTATCCACATTACTTTTTTGTGACTAATGCCTTGCAATGTAAAAATGATTTATAAACCAACTAGACAATTTAAGAGGTCACACGGTTTGGAAACTTGGGGTAGGCACCAGCACACACAAGTTTAAATCAGGGCACTGAAGATAATGAGCTGCAGAGTTTGAAATCCCACCTACTTTCTAGCCACACCCATTGTTCGCAAGCGCTCTGTGGCTTCTTCCCTGCTACACCGGCAGAGCTAACGTTCTTTAACAATCAGAATAGAGACCACATGGCCAGCAGAGCCGTAAGTGCTTCCTATGTGATCGTTCACAGACAAGGTTAGCGGACCTTGCTCCAGGTCAGTGATCAGTCTTGGCCAGTATACGTCTGGTTAAAACGATAGCTGACTTGGTTTAATTGAGGGTTTATTGGTGCAAAAGAGAACCAGGAGTTGGAAGGACAGTCCTTGCCTGTTATTTGATCTCAGCAAATCTCAAACTCTTAGATCTATGACCAGATCTGGAAGGACCCAAGAGATCTGATGGTGATGATCTCATACAGAAAGGAATTCTTTATTCTAATTTTTCATTGTAATCTTTAAGTTCATTGGAAGGAATCCACACATTTTATCTTTTGTTCATGTTGATATGTGTAATTCCAAAAGGGTTGGGAAACACAACATTAAAATTACTCACCAGTACATTTTTCTTTGTTTTAAAATAAGATTTATTTTCATTTTTATGTGTGAGCGTTTTGTCCGGATGTTTGTATGTGCACCACATGCATACCTGGTGCTCAAGGAGGCCAGAAGAGGAGGTCAGATCTACTGGAATCATAAGTGGCAGTGAGCTGCTACGTAGGTGCTGGGGACTCTGGGGACTGAGCCCAGATCCTCTGTAGGAGCAGCCAGTGCTCTTATTCACCGAGCCTCTTTCCAGCCCCAGCCAGAACATTCTGTACAGCCCACAAGTGCTACTTCTTCGAAAGACTCTCACTCCACCTGACAAAGGTGTTTCCAGCTCAGCTGTGGCTTGATAAACTTTTTTTTTGTTATTTATTTTTATTTAAAAGAATTTGTTTCCCTATCACAAAAATTAGATAGCCACACTGCCAACAGCAAAGTTCATAGTTACACTGATGGCGGAGAATTCTCTGGATATTCCCAATGTCCCAAAGGCAAAAAGGAGGGAAAAGGTACTCAGAACACATCCAAACGACGTTGGGAGAGACATCACATGCCATTTCTTTCTCTTCTCATCATCAGCTGCAGACGGCTTTTGGGAGGATCAAACACAATTTGACTTCAGGAAACTCTTTAAACCAATTCTAGCACCTAATGGGGAAACAAAAGGAAGAGTTTTACAGAGTAGCTTTAAAACAAAGAATTTAAATGTGCTTTACTGTATGGACTACTGGAAAACCAAACAAAAATAACTACTAACTGGTATAATGCCAAAGAACTGGAAGAAACCAGATGTTCATTCCTTCTTTCAATTAAAGCACTGTATGAAAAATTTCAAATTAGTTATTAAACCAATTAGAGAACTTTCAGGTGAACTACCTGAAACGGATGAGGACAAACTGGCTGAGGTGAAGCACACACAGTATTTTGGAATATCAGTTAGTATCTTAATTCATTCTTAAAAATTTTAGATCTCTTTTTTCTCTTAATAAGAAATATGTCAACAGCACTAGCACTAGTGACCCTAGTGACCCAGGCTTTAGAAGGCACCAATGTTTGCTAACAATGCGGTGTCATAATACTTGGTTAGATTTTGGTGTTATTATCGTGCCATAAAAATAAGCTGGGATGGTAAAATAAAGTGAAAAACAAAGATGGAAATGACTAAGAGAGGTCAGAGAACACTAAGGGGCCTGGGAGACTGCAGAGGATTGTCTCATGGACACTATAATTTTAGGTCAGAAAGATTTGAATGGTGCCACCCTTCACCTTTGCTTGCATATGCTTGTTTATATACATTATAAAGGTCCCTTTATAATAAAGGTAACAGACCAATGCTGAAAAAACAATTCTCAGGTTTCCTTCTGAGGATCTGTGGGATTCCACCATAGCCTTGTCACTATAGGGTGTTAATTCTAGTTTTTTCAGATGTCTAGGTTGTTGATTTAGGTGTCCATTTTCAATCAATGCCTTGCCAAGAGAACATGAAATTGATAGAACTTAGCTACTTCCATTAGCTAATTTCAAGACCTAACACACCTTACTTGAGGTCTCCAGGAAAGAACGGATGTTGATCCATGCAAAGGCCTAGTTTTCAAATAAGTTGTGATTTTTACCACACATACTATCTGCCTGAGAAAGGTGACTGCCACATGAGTGAGCGTAAGCAGCTATCAATGTGCTTCTACTTTGAGTTTGTATGCTTTACCTCCATAGCTTGTGCTTAGTTTCTATTGTTCCCTTTGTGGCTTGAGCACTTACAAATTAAAGAAAGTCGTGGCAAAAAAAAAAAAAAAAAAAAATGTACACTGGTAGGTGACAGATACATCATAAAAATAAATGCTTTCTGAACTTTCTATTAGAATATAAAGAAGAATCACATTCTCTCAGAATATGTGTTAGTCAAACTTATGTACTTAAAAATCTCTATCCAAAGTTTTGTTTATAAAAATTTCACTGCTTCGCTCAATTTATATAAATACTGCACTATGACCAAGGGATACATACTAAGTGCTATAAGCAAGTAAAACTGTATTTCCTTGGAGTATTATTAACTAAGAAGAAAGCATGTGGAAAAGTATGAGTCTTGTAACTCAGAGTATGCTCCAGGAATCAGACAGAGTTTCAGATTATGGAACACTAAAATTTCCCCTCTATCCTGACTCCCACCTTAGCAAGGAGGAAAAAGCCTTATTACATATGAGGAAAAAGAAAAACACAAGCAAGAACAAAAACTACAGACAACGGTAACATACAGATACATGAGCAGCATGCCCTGCCAGACTGTCTACTAAGTCCCTTGTGATGTGGATGCACTGGTCCAGTTGTACTGGACTACAGGTGCGCGATATCCTTCCTGTTTCTATCTGATCATCTGTTAACCCATCTTGCTTACAACCCCAACAAGCATGGTTGCCTCCATGAGCTACCTATTTCCTTCAATTTTGGTTAAGTCATTTTTGAGGACAGAAATCCGTGATCGTGAAGGCTAAGTACAACTGTATACAACTGTGTGAAAGAATGGCTTACCTTAATTGTACCCTGGCTGTTAGCAGCAATCAGCACATTGGACTCCTAAAAAGAAACAAGAGCTTTAAAAACAAAGGAGGGTTTCCTGGAGGGCAGCTGAAGAGAGTAATTTCTTTTCATCCTTCTTCCTTCACTTCACCCTAAGACACCAAGGGACTCTAAAGTGGAAGGAGAACTTTCAGTATAGGTAACTGCAACAAGAAAAGGCAGGCATCTGCTTCCCCAGTACATTCTCTTCTACTGACTGTTTACCATAAAATACAAAGGACTGACACATGGTCAACATCTTCAGTGCACCTCTCCATGGACAACCAGGACAAGGACACAGAGATATACTTCTTACAGAAGGAAAACTGGTTCTATTTTTTTCCCAGCAAGAGTATTTCACTATTCAACATGTGTGTTATTAACAGTCTTATAATAACTTCAATGAGAATTTATGTCACAATGCATCTTTAATATTTTAAGACTTAAGGAGGAAAAACTTTTTTTTTGAAGTCAGGAGACAGGAAATGATAGGAGAAAAGATAGGACAAGAATGAGTTACTTCAAAATAATCTCAAGATTGAGACATCCTCAAAGAGCTAATGGAGCTCAACAACTTGGAGACACACTCAAGTCTTGCTTACAAGAACAGTCAGCTAAGAGGTGTACAGACTTAAGACTGCCATACAAACTCTATGGCTATTAGAAAAATAAAATCTAAATGACAGTTGTGTAAAACAGATTAAATGACTATGTTTAATGAGACTGGGATCTGCCTGAATATCCTTTACTTAAGACTTCAGGACCAAAGTACAAATTAGGAAAAACCAAAACTAAACTTTTAATCTGTATGATGAGAATATCAGATCAGCCAAGGTGAGTTATGAACTTTAGCCTTTGAAACTACATAAGACATTTATTTGTGTTTCAAATATGAATTTCCTTTTTAACTTTTCCCTCTGATTGTTAAGACCTATCTGAAAGTTACTCATTTTGTTAATACTGGCATATGAGCAAATGAGTTTGTTCCACTACCACAGGATTTCCAGAGGCATTAGAATACCCTTCAGTATACTAAGGAGATAGCATCCACAGTCACACTTCAATCAGGACGAATGAGACCTGAATATGGGCATGGCTAATCTTTTGCTAGCTAGAGATTTTCCTTGCAAGTGTAATTGGAGAATGCAGACTTCACTGAAGGCTGGTCAGACATTTTCTTTGGTGACTATACACACAGTTTCAATGCTTTCACACTGACAGAGCATTTGAAGTAAATGGATGAAGAAGTGGATTTGTGATTTATCTGCTCCTTCATTAATGTGAGATTGGCTGGAATAGGCAGAACTCTATACCTGCCTCAGAAAATAGGAAAACACTCAAACAAAAGCTGTATTACCAAATCTCCCTCTACAATACTCAGAAAAGATTAAGATAAAAAAGATCTCTAATCTACAGGATGTTAATTAAGAAGGATGAAGATGCCACAATTCCCAAGAAAGGTATGGCTAGAAAATGGTACCACAGGGTGCTGGAACCCTTAGGAACCATCCACTGCTATGGGGCATATGATATAAGGACACAGAAAAACTTTCAGTCTTCCTTTCGTTTGTTTTGGTTTGAGTTACTTTTTAATGTAAAGTGGGAAGGCAGAAAACCTGGTGAAGATGAGGACTAAGCAGGTAAGTCTTTTTTGTGTTAATGCTATAAACTATGTAACTCAGTTATCAGATTCCTGGTGGAAGGAAACATGAGAAAGTATGATGTACATGGATTGAGTATTCATGTTTGGAATGGGAGCTAAATGTAAAAAAAAAAAAATCACACATTTCTGTACATTTTATACACACAGCCTTTTAGTGTGCCTGCATTTATACTGCAACCTGTTACATAAGATCAGGCATTAACTTTTTTTTTTTTTTTTCTTTTTTTTTTCCGGGGCTGGGGACCGAACCCAGGGCCTTGCACTTCCTAGGCAAGCGCTCTACCACTGAGCTAAATCCCCAACCCCCATTAACTTTTCTATTTGTGGATCTTGTTAGCATTCAAAAGTGTCAGGGTTCTGATTATCTTACAATACAGACGTTTAGAGTCAGTATAGAAATACAATAATTTAAATTGAGTTAAAAACTCAATTTAAAAACCAATAGCTCGAATGGTATTTCAGGACTAATCTTTGCATAGCACAGTATTCTAAGAGTTCTAATACACCTCAAAGTATTCAAAACAACAAACAACTGAAAAACAAAAAGCAGCGCCATCTTGTCTTAGTACAACTCTCCTCCAATGAACAAAGGAGTGATTTAGAACTATATATTTTTTTCAATCTAACAGAAATAAAAAACCAGAAACTTTACTTCTGTTATTAGAGGTTATTACCTAAGAGCTTTGAATGAACCAAGACATATTTGCAATTTGGATGGCTGTTGTTTGCTGGCTGTAACTATAATGAAGCCTTTTACTGTTAAATAAAACTGGCGGTAATTCTCATTACCTTTGTTTTTTTTTTTTTTTTTTAAAAAACGAGTAGCTTGCTGTAAAACTATCCTCAAAGATAGCTAATACACAATGTCTACTTTTTTTGCACCTGAGGATTAATAAAAGATAATGAGAAATTTAGCAAGGCTTTTAATAAAAATAGACATTACATATACAAATTTGTTATAATGCCAGTGTAGTACTTTCTCTACAACAGTGTTTAACAAAACTACTGTGTTAAAATCCTGAGTAACCTGACAAAGAACAAGTATTTGCTTAGTTTAAGAACTTGATTCTTGGGCTGAGTAGAAAACTTCACTTCCATTTGGTGAAACTACACAGTGTTAGGAAAATAACAATAGTTAAAAAAAAATAAAACTACTGCCAATTATCATTATCAAACTCCAGGGTCACAAAGTTTCCTGGGGGGGGGGGGGGCAGGCAAAAGAAACAAACAGACCCAGCAACTAGGACAACAATGATACTATCAAAAGGGAACATTAAAAGGTGTCCTAATTACATCCAAGTAGTTAAAGGAAACACTGGAAGACATAGCACGAGAAGCAAACAGAAATACACAGCACTGGAAACAGGAAATCTACTGGAGGAACACAACAGTGAAGACAAAGGCAAAAAGGCAAAAAGGAACAAGCACTGAATGCTGCTGACAGCCCAGAGACCAGTACTTCGGTGCTCAACAGGTTCACACAGACATGTACACATGTGTAATTAGAATGCCAAGTACAGAAGGGGGAACATATGAAAATGAATGACAAGAATTCTGTGCTATCTGGAAACAAAGATAAAATGTAAGTTATCAGGAATGAAGAAAGATATATCACTAGATATCACAGGTATTAAAATAATGAATCATTATGAATTACTTTATGCCAATAAGATTGACAATAATGTGAACAAATTATATGGAAAATGCAAAATTTCAACGAAAAATTGATGAGTAGGGAGTGAGGAACATTTTCAAATTCAGTTTATGAATGAAAGCAAAATTAGAGAAAGACATGAAAATAAAATTAGCCAACTATCTTTAGAAATACATTTTTTAAAATCTTAAGATACCATCAGTAACCGGGAAGCATCTACATATAAAACAGCACATTAGGGGCTGGTGCTGACTCAGCAGACAATGGCCCTTGGCTTCACATCTAGGACCTGAGTGCTAAACCTTGGGCCCACAGGGTAGAAACTGAGAGCCACCTACCACAATTTGTCCTCTGATTTTTACTTGCAAAGTACTGTACATACACACCCATACAAAAAGATTTAAATGTAAAGAACAGTATATTATGTATAGTTAGGATTTACCCAGCTCTTTTTTTTTTCTTTACTAATGAGTATTCCTTATTTACATTTCGATTGTTATTCCCTTTCCAGGTTTCCAGGCCAACATCCCCCTAACCTCTCTCCCTCCCCTTCTGTATGGGTGTTCCTCTCCCCATCCTCCCCCCATTACCGCCCTCCCCCCAACAATCACGTCATTCACTGGGGGTTCAGTCTTAGCAGGACCAAGGGCTTCCCCTTCCCCTGGTGCTCTTACTAGGCTGTTCATTGCTACCTATGAGGTTGGAGCCCAGGGTCAGTCCATGTATAATATTTGGATTTATCCAGCTCTTAACTTGGTTTCTAATATTAACAAATCATCAACATACTCTGGTACAGGAAAGCTTAGCATTTATACAAACCGCTGGGTTCAATTCCTAGCATAAAAAACAAAAACAAAAACAAAAAAAAACAAAAAACAAAACAACAAAAAAACCCCCCCAAAAAAAACAAAAACAAAAAACAAAAACAATCAAAGAATACAATTAATTCATCATGTTGAGAAGAGGGGAAAAACACATTTAAGACAAAATTCACTTACTAACTTATAATAATTTTATTCAAGGTGTTAAGTTGTCTACGTGTAAAATGAAAACCTCACACCACACAAATGTATATAGAAATTAAGGACTGTTCATTTATAGATAATCACCTAACATTAAAAATTATAAAACATTTGTTTCTTAAAAACAATACTGTATATTTACATTGGTCAGATAGTAGTTAAAGTATTAATCATTTTTGTAACTACAGTTAAAATTCTACAAACTAGGGGTTGGGGATTTAGCTCAGTGGTAGAGCACTTGCCTAGGAAGCGCAAGGCCCTGGCTTTCGGTCCCCAGCTCCAACAAAAAAAAAAAAAAAAAAATTCTACAAACTAAACGTTGAGCCTAGCAGGTCAACAAAAAGCAAAGGAGCTATAATAGAAGAAAACAGAAAGCTCAGAAGCAGATCACTGTGTGATCATGTGACTTTTCTAAAGATCTTGGCAAAAATAATTAGTATTACAAAGAGCACCGGAAGGGGCACTGTTTGCTGCTTTAGTTGGCAGTGTTAAAGTGGGAGAGGGAAGTCTAAAAATGAGACAGGCTAAAGTTTCATGCGATAGTCACTTTTATTCAGCACACCAGAAAAGATGGTTAAGAGCTATCTGCAGTATCCAATTACATGGATAAATTGAACAAATAATAGCCAGCTATAATGAATAATCCAAAGCGAACTCACTCCTATCTACTACATCTGGGAGGGGGCACCAAAGCACAGTCCAAGAACAATTCCTTGTTTTTAAAATGAAAACACAGGCCATAAGACTCTTGTCTTGTTTTCTTTGAATTTTTTCATAAGTACTCAGAATTCCCTTCACACACCGGGACTGTATTCTGGCAAACCATATTTATGAAAAGTATTGTATATCTGCTGAAATATATATGAAAAGAAAACTAAATCTTTATATTTTATCATCTTAAAGTGAATTTTAAATAGATGGAACACATAAACGTAAACAACAACAAAAATTCTAAGATTAAAAAACTCCACAGAATACGATGTTTGAGTTGAAAAATAAATCTTTTTAGATTGTAAAAAATATCTACCTTAAAAATGATAATAGTTTAAGACTGTAGTCCCCAGTAAGTAGACTGCACTGCAGTGGAAGTTCAAGACTGTATATACAACGTGGACTGGACTTGATGGGCTAAAAAATTAAAAGGAGGGCACCAAAGTTGGATGGGTAGAGAATGGTGTATGTGTGTGTAATTGGGAGGAGTTGAAAGAGGGGTGAGTATTATCAAAACAGATTGCATGAAATTCTTAAATAACTAACAGAAAAAAACTGCATGGAGTTTAAGAGGATAAATAAAACTGTGGAGTTTATGACCATCCTGAGGGGGAAAAAATGCTGATTATCTCATCAAGATTAATTATAACTTAGTTATCACAATAAACAAACTAATAATATCACATATGGGCAAGGAAAAGGAGCAAGTAGGTGGACAGACTTTGCAGAGAAGAATAAAAAATATTCCAGTACTCGTGGGAAAAGGTTGTACAAAGTTAACTGCATACCTCTCTTACAATGTGGCAATTCTACCCTGTAGATATGTGTAAAAGAAAGACTACTAAACCATATAAATACTTGCTTATTATTCAATTCAAACCCTAGAATATAGTTCAAAACCTGGAATAGGCTTTATATTCAAAATGAGTGAACACAGACAAAACTTCTGCTATAGTTATAAAAAAATCTTGCTTAGAAAAAACAACACCACCATAAAACTATAGATACAAGGAATAATGTCAACAAATTCAATAACAACAAACTAGGTTGAAGAAGCCAGACAAAGAGAAAGAACACAAATATTCTGCTGTTTCTATTATATTACAGTCTAAGGAAAACCAAGACCAAGAACCAGCTCATGAAGACATCAATGTTGGTTTCTATCATATTGAACTAGCAATCTTGCCCTGTGACTAGGAGAAAGGGATCTTAGAAAAGCATTTATCAGGTACAAGGGTGCATCACCTCTCATTACTGTTTCAAAAACTGTTCCATATAGAATTTGTGAAGAGAAATAGGGGAGTTCAGGACCACAAACAAGAATCATTCCACAATTAATGATTAATTGTGAGCTGGGGTTGCTCACCCCAATGTTGTGTGCCACTCAGTTCCTACAAGGGCTCCTTTACTCAATAAAACTTAGACTCAACCAACACTTCAAATTTTGTACTAAGAAGCAAAAACTTTGGAAATGGCATTTATAAACTTTAGCTATAGACTCAAAAGGAAACACAACTGTATTTTGCTTTTTTATTCAACATAGGAACTCATTTTAGTATAGGATGGCCTTGGACTAAAGGCAGTTCTCCTGCCTCAGCTTCTCAAATGCTGGGATTACAAAGGTCTGAGTCATAGTGTGTAGCAAGAAGTCAATTTTTAATACAAAGAACTTCATGAAAGCTCCCAATGGTCCTCTTGTATATAAAATATTGATAACTCAAGATTAATTAATCCAATCCCTAGAAAAACAACAATTATATATATATGGTGTGTGTGTGTGTGTGTGTGTGTGTGTATATATATATATATATATATATATATATATATATATTACCGCTAGTTATAGATTTTTTCAAATAATTAAGCCAATAATAGTATCTACTTTCAAAAGCTACCAACCAGCCTGTATCTGAATAGGAAAGGCAGGAGTTCAAGGCTAGAAGTGTAGTTGACATGAAACCTTCTTTTAAAGAGCATTGAGAAAGGACCAAACCACAAACAAACAAAAATCAATAAAAAACTTCAAAATGCTTGAAGAAAACTTGGTGTAGGAAGATGTCATTGTGCAGGTGAAGGGAGGTACAAGATAGAATGAGGCCTGTCATTGGATGAGAAGGAAGGATGGGTGGGAGAAAAGTTTTAGAGAGGAGGAGACTAGAGCGAAAGAAGGGAGAGCAGCCGAGAGAACATGGAGGCGGATGTTAAGATTCCTCTCTGCACATTTACAGGTTGTTATTAATATTAAGGGATGGATGTGTACAGGGCTTTATATGTCTAGATGAGCAAACTATATCCTATCAATTGGATCAGAGGTTATTGTGTTGTGTGTTCTTTCCTGTGGCGATTTGAGTTCAAGAGAGTGTGTGGTGGCTGGACACACTTAGGCGCCACAAAACTGGAATGTATATTGTTTGGCATGGTGGCAACCTGCCTTGGGAACTAAATGGGTACAGAGATTGTTGCCAGGTTCAGGGAGTAGCCACTGGCAGTGTGATATGGGATGGACCTTATATATGATAGCGGGTGAGACCCTTTCCTGACTGAGATAAAGATATCAACCAGATATCGTGGGGCACTACGGTGCCGGACCTAGAGCAGGATAAAAGAGAGCATTTTATTTTAATTTTACAGCAACGACTTGGTTTTCGTTTTTGTTGGCTTCTATAATCTAGTACATTTAATCAGCAGAGATATTGCACAAATGATAAAGAAAGCAGTGGAAATTTAAAAAATTGTATGGAGGGGAACGATCAGACTTAGCCAGCTATCCTAAGTCAGACAGAGACCTCCATGTTTATGTAGGATCGCTGCCTTCTGCAGACAAAAGATAGTTCCTCATTTGTCTACAATGTTGACTCTGCAGCTTCCATTTTCAGTGATTTATTATTAATACAACATTTGTTGTAAAGTCTTTATATTCCAATTTTCTTTCTGTATTTTTATATTATTCCAACTTCTAATTGCTTAGAATTTTCATTTAGATGCACCTTAATATAATGAAATAAGGTAAATGAAAAAAAATCAGGATTCAAATAATAGAAAAGAACCCCCCAAAAAGGTACATTTAAGAAACAAAGCAAAGGATTTGTAGTCAGGGAGAGGACGTCTAAGAGTACATACATTCAGGGAAGAAGGATGGAGACCCACAGACGTACTCTCCACACCTCCCTCATTCCAATGGCTGCAAGGCTTTTCACCAAGTGGCCCATGTCACTTAATTTTATTTGCTATTCAAGATATCTATGATACCTTCAACTGACATCACATGCCAAAATCTAACTTGGATAAGCTTGAGAACACTATATTCACAATGATTTACGACAAGGAATAATGATTCTATACTGCTGATGAATATTAAAAACAGAAAAGAACTGCATTTCTTCCCCCAAACAGATCTATCTACCTATAGTGGTATATGTAGAGAGGTAAGGAATACAGAAAACTCATGGCAAGGGAAAAGAACAGGAGAATAAGGACAAAAACAGAAAAATTTAAAAGATGGAGATATGAGACACCCAAAGAAAGAATTTTTGTACTTGATAAGTTGGAAGATAAAGATATATAATAAAACTGATTCTATGCTATTTGCCTTAAATGACATAATGTAAACCAGAATATAAGGAAATAAGAATGTTAAGACATCAAAAGTGAAAAGAAAATTGACATGTTGTGATACATTTCTTTTTCTCCTACAGAAGATACTCTTAGAGTTCATCCTTCCCCAATTTAAATTCCTCACTGCTGAACTGACTTAGTCATGTTTTTACTTTTGTTATTTAAAATTTCAATTAACAAGCTAGACTTTATTTTTTTTTTTTTTTTATTAACTTGAGTATTTCTTATATACATTTCGAGTGTTATTCCCTTTCCCGGTTTCCGGGCAAACATCCCCCTCCCCCCTCCCCTTCCTTATGGGTGTTCCCCTCCCACCCCTCCCCCCATTGCTGCCCTCTCCCCAACAGTCTAGTTCACTAGGGGTTCAGTCTTAGCAGGACCCAGGGCTTCCCCTTCCACTGGTGCTCTTACTAGGATATTCATTGCAACCTACGAGGTCAGAGTCCAGGGTCAGTCCATGTATAGTCTTTGGGTAGTGGCTTAGTCCCTGGAAACTCTGGTTGGTTGGCATTGCTGTACATATGGGGGCTCGAGCTCCTTCAAGCTCTTCCAGTTCTTTCTCTGATTCCATCAACAGGGTCCTGTTCTCAGTTCAGTGGTTTCCTGCTGGCATACGCCTCTGTATTTGCTGTATTCTGGCTGTTGTCTCTCTCGAGGCGATCTGCATTCACATTTTGATCATCCGTCTTGAGTTTCATTTGTTCTAGGCATCTAGGGGTAATTCAAGCATTTGGGCTAATAGCCACTTATCAATGAGTACATACCATGTATGTCTTTCTGTGATTGGGTTAGCTCACTCAGGATGATAGTTTCCAGTTCCAACCATTTGCCTACTAATTTCACAAAGTCATTGTTTTTTGATAGCTGAGTAATATTCCATTGTGTAGATGTACCACATTTTCTGTATCCATTCCTCTGTTGAAGGGCATCTGGGTTCTTTCCAGCTTCTGGCTATTATAAATAAGGCTGCGATGAACATAGTGGAGCACGTGTCTTTTTTTATGTTTTGGGGCATCTTTTGGGTATATGCCCAGGAGAGGTATAGCTGGATCCTCAGGCAGTTCAATGTCCAATTTTCTGAGGAACCTCCAGACTGATTTCCAGAATGGTTGTACCAGTCTGCAATCCCACCAACAATGGAGGAGTGTTCCCCTTTCTCCACATCCTCGCCAGCATTTGCTGTCACCTGAGTTTTTGATCTTAGCCATTCTCACTGGTGTGAGGTGAAATCTCAGGGTTGTTTTGATTTGCATTTCCCTGATGACTAACGATGTTGAACATTTCTTTAGGTGTTTCTCAGCCATTCGGCATTCCTCAGCTGTGAATTCTCTGTTTAGCTCTGAACCCCATTTTTTAATAGGGTTATTTGCCTCTCTGCTGTCTAACTTCTTCAGTTCTTTGTATATTTTGGATATAAGCCCTCTATCTGTTGTAGGATTGGTAAAGATCTTTTCCCAATCTGTTGGTTGCCGTTTTGTCCTAACCACAGTGTCCTTTGCCTTACAGAAGCTTTGCAGTTTTATGAGATCCCATTTGTCGATTCTTGATCTTAGAGCATAAGCCATGGGTGTTTTGTTCAGGAAATTTTTCCAGTGCCCATGTGTTCCAAATGCTTCCTAGTTTTTCTTCTATTAGTTTGAGTGTATCTGGTTTGATGTGGAGGTCCTTGATCCACTTGGACTTAAGCTTTGTACAGGGTGATAAGCATGGATCGATCTGCATTCTTCTACATGTTGACCTCCAGTTGAACCAGCACCATTTGCTGAAAATGCTATCTTTTTTCCATTGGATGGTTTTTGGCTCCTTTGTCAAAAATCAAGTGCCCATAGGTGTGTGGGTTCATTTCTGGGTCTTCAATTCTGTTCCATTGGTCTATCTGTCTGTCTCTGTACCAATACCATGCAGTTTTTATCACTATTGCTCTGTAATACTGCTTGAGTTCAGGGATAGTGATTCCCCCTAAGTCCTTTTTTATTGTTGAGGATAGTTTTAGCTATCCTGGGTTTTTTGTTATTCCAGATGAATTTGCAAATTGTTCTGTCTAACTCTTTGAAGAATTGGATTGGTATTTTGATGGGGATTGCATTGAATCTGTAGATCGCTTTTGGTAGAATGGCCATTTTTACTATATTAATCCTGCCAATCCATGAGCATGGGAGATCTTTCCATCTTCTGAGATCTTCTTCAATTTCTTTCTTCAGAGTCTTGAAGTTCTTATTGTACAGATCTTTCCCTTGCTTGGTTAAAGTCACACCGAGGTACTTTATAGTATTTGGGTCTATTATGAAGGGTGTCATTTCCCTAATTTCTTTCTCGGCCTGTTTCTCTTTTGTGTAGAGGAAGGCTACTGATTTATTTGAGTTAATTTTATACCCAGCCACTTTGCTGAAGTTGTTTATCAGCTTTAGTAGTTCTCTGGTGGAACTTTTGGGATCACTTAAATATACTATCATATCATCTGCAAATAGTGATATTTTGACTTCTTCTTTTCCAATCTGTATCCCCTTGACCTCCTTTTGTTGTCTGATTGCTCTGGCTAGAACTTCAAGAACTATATTGAATAAGTAGGGAGAGAGTGGGGAGCCTTGTCTAGTCCCTGATTTTAGTGGGATTGCTTCAAGTTTCTCCCATTTAGTTTAATGTTAGCAACTGGTTTGCTGTATATGGCTTTTACTATGTTTAGGTATGGGCCTTGAATTCCTATTCTTTCCAGGACTTTTATCATGAAGGGGTGTTGAATTTTGTCAAATGCTTTCTCAGCATCTAATGAAATGATCATGTGGTTTTGTTCTTTTCAGTTTGTTTATATAATGGATCCGTTGATGGTTTTCCAGATATTGAACCATCCTGCATGCCTGGGATGAAACCTACTTGATCATGGTGGATGATTGTTTTGATGTGCTCTTGATTCGGTTTGCCAGAATTTTATTGAGTATTTTTTGCCGATATTCATAAGGGAAATTGGTCTGAAGTTCTCTTTCTTTGTTGGGTCTTTGTGTGGTTTAGGTATAAGAGTAATTGTGGCTTCATAGAAGGGAATTGGTAGTGCTCCATCTGTTTCAATTTTGTGGAATAGTTTGGATAATATTGGTAGGTCTTCTATGAAGGTCTGATAGAATTCTGCACTAAACCTGTCTGGACCTGGGCTCTTTTTGGTTGGGAGACCTTTAATGACTTCTTCTATTTCCTTAGGAGTTATGGGGTTGTTTAACTGGTTTATCTGTTCCTGATTTAACTTCGGTACCTGGTATCTGTCTAGGAAATTGTCCATTTCCCTGCAGATTGTCAAGTTTTGTTGAATATAGGCTTTTATAGTAAGATCTGATGATTTTTTGAATTTCCTCTGAATCTGTAGTTATGTCTCCCTTTTCATTTCTGATTTTGTTAATTTGGACACACTCTCTGTGTCCTCTCGTTAGTCTGGCCAAGGGTTTATCTATCTTGTTGATTTTCTCAAAGAACCAACTTTTGGTTCTGTTGATTCTTTCTATGGTCCTTTTTGTTTCTACTTGGTTGATTTCGGCTCTGAGTTTGATTATTTCCTGCCTTCTACTCCTCCTGGGTGTATTTGCTTCTTTTTGTTCTAGAGCTTTTAGGTGTGCTGTCAAGCTGCTGACATATGCTTTTTCCTGTTTCCTTCTGCAGGCACTCAGCGCTATGAGTTTTCCTCTTAGCGCAGCTTTCATTGTGTCCCATAAGTTTGGGTATGTTGTATCTTCATTTTCATTAAATTCTAAAAAGTCTTTAATTTCTTTTTTTATTTCTTCCTTGACCAGGTTATCATTGAGTAGAGCATTGTTCAATTTCCACGTATATGTGGGCATTCTTCCCTTATTGTTATTGAAGACCAGCTTTAGGCCGTGGTGGTCCGATAGCACGCATGGGATTATTTCTATCTTTCTGTACCTGTTGAGGCCCGTTTTTTGACCAATTATATGGTCAATTTTGGAGAAAGTACCATGAGGAGCTGAGAAGAACGTATATCCTTTTTGCTTTAGGGTAGAACGTTCTATAAATATCCGTTAAGTCCATTTGGCTCATGACTTCTCTTAGTCTGTCTCGCTCTGTTTAATTTCTGTTTCCATGATCTGTCCATTGATGAGAGTGGGGTGTTGAAATCTCCTACTATTATTGTGTGAGGTGCAATGTGTTTTTGAGCTTTAGTAAGGTTTCTTTTTTATGTAGGTGCCCTTTGTATTTGGGGCATAGATATTTAGGATTGAGAGTTCATCTTGGTGGATTTTTCCTTTGATGAATATGAAGTGTCCTTCCTTATCTTTTTTGATGACTTTTAGTTGAAAATTGATTTTATCTGATATTAGAATGGCTACTCCAGCTTGCTTCTTCTGACCATTTGCTTGGAAAGTTGTTTTCCAGCCTTTCACTCTGAGGTAGTGTCTGTCTTTGTCTCTGAGGTGTGTTTCCTGTAGGCAGCAGAATGCAGGGTCCTCGTTGCGTATCCAGTTTGTTAATCTATGTCTTTTTATTGGGGAGTTGAGGCCATTGATGTTGAGAGATATTAAGGAATAGTGATTATTGCTTCCGGTTGTATTCATATTTGGATGTGAGGTTTATGTTTGTGTGCTTTTCTTCTCTTTGTTTTGTTGCCAAGACGATTAGTTTCTTGCTTCTTCTAGGGTATAGCTTGCCTCCTTATGTTGGGCTTTACCATTTATTATCCTTTGTAGTGCTGGATTTGTAGAAAGATATTGTGTAAATTTGGTTTTGTCATGGAATATCTTGGTTTCTCCATCTATGTTGATTGAGAGTTTTGCAGGATACAGTAACCTGGGCTGGCATTTGTGTTCTCTTAGGGTCTGTATGACATCAGTCCAGGATCTTCTGGCCTTCATAGTTTCTGGCGAAAAGTCTGGTGTGATTCTGATAGGTCTGCCTTTATATGTTACTTGCCCTTTTTCCCTTACTGCTTTTAATATTCTTTTTTTATTTTGTGCGTTTGGTGTTTTGACTATTATGTGACGGGAGGTGTTTCTTTTCTGGTCCAATCTATTTGGAGTTCTGTAGGCTTCTTGTATGCCTATGGGTATCTCTTTTTTTAGGTTAGGGAAGTTTTCTTCTATGATTTTGTTGAAGATATTTACTGGTCCTTTGAGCTGGGAGTCTTCACTCTCTTCTATACCTATTATCCTTAGGTTTGATCTTCTCATTGAGTCCTGATTTCCTGTATGTTTTGGACCAGTAGCTTTTTTCCGCTTTACATTATCTTTGACAGTTGAGTCAATGATTTCTATGGAATCTTCTGCTCCTGAGATTCTCTCTTCCATCTCTTGTATTCTGTTGGTGAAGCTTGTATCTACAGCTCCTTGTCTCTTCTTTTGGTTTTCTATATCCAGGGTTGTTTCCATGTGTTCTTTCTTGATTGCTTCTATTTCCATTTTTAATTCCTTCAACTGTTTGATTGTGTTTTCCTGGAATTCTTTCAGGGATTTTTGTGACTCCTCTCTATGGGCTTCTACTTGTTTATTTATGTTTTCCTGGAATTCTTTTAGGGATTTTTGTGACTCCTCTCTATGGGTTTCTACTTGTTTATTTATATTTTCCTGGAATTCTTTTAGGAATTTTTGCGATTCCTCTCTGTAGGCTTCTACTTGTTTATTTATGTTTTCCTGTGTTTCTCTAAGGGAGTTCTTCATGTCTTTCTTGAAGTCCTCCAACATCATGATCAAATATGATTTTGAAACTAGATCTTGCTTTTCTGGTGTGTTTGGATATTCCGTGTTTGCTTTGGTGGGAGAATTGGGCTCCGATGATGCCATGTAGTCTTGGTTTCTGTTGCTTGGGTTCCTGCGCTTGCCTCTCGCCATCAGATTATCTCTAGTGTTACTTTGTTCTGCTATTTCTGACAGTGGCTAGACTGTCTTATAAGCCTGTGTTTCAGGAGTGCTGTAGACCTGTTTTCCTGTTTTCTTTCAGCCAGTTATGGGGACAGAGTGTTCTTTTTTCGTTGCGTAGTTTTTCTTCTCTACAGGTCTTCAGCTGTTCCTGTGAGCCTGTGTCTTGAGTTCACCAGGCAAGTCGTTTGTAGCAGAAAAGTTTGTCTTACCTGTGGTCCCCAGGCTCAAGTTTGCTAGTGGGGTGTTGCCTATGAGCTCTCCACGGCCTCAGCAGCCAGGAAGATCTGCGCCGCCCCTTCCGGGAGGTTCCGTGCACCAGGGTTCCAGATAGCTTTTGTTTTCCTCTGGGGTCAGTACTGTGTGCAGCGTGCAGTCTCTTCTGGTTTCCCAGGCGTGTCGGCCTCTCTGAAGGTTTAGCTCTCCCTCCCACGGGATTTGGGTGCAGAGAACTGTTTATCCGGTCGGTCCCTTCAGGTGCGGTGTCTCAGACGCAGTGGATCTGCTGCTCCTGGGCCCTCCTCTACGGGTACCCAGAGGCCGTATACAGTATCCTCCTGGGCTAGGGATGTGGGCAGAGGTGGGCGGCGTTGGTGGTCTCCTCCGCTCTGCTGCCTCAGGAGTGCCCGCCCGACCAGGCGGCCAGAACTCCCCTCCGGGGGGCCTGGGAGCAGAGAGCTGCTGAAGGCAGGGATCCTCCGCTGGTCCGGGACTCTGGCCAAACACCGGAAGTGTCCGGCCCCAGAGGAACTCCGCCTCTGTGTGACCCGAGATCACCAGGCAAGTCGTTTGTAGCAGAAAAGTTTGTCTTACCTGTGGTCCCCAGGCTCAGGTTTGCTCGCGGGGTGTTGCCTATGAGCTCTCCACGGCCTCAGCAGCCAGACAAGCTAGACTTTAAATTGGTAGATAAACATCTACTAAACAGACACAGGTGAAGAAAGTGTAAAACTGTGTTCTATGGCAATTTATTTCATTGGTTTGGATGGTGGCTGTCACCTGAAGGCCCATGTGTTAGAGGTTTGGTCTATTGGTAGCATTCTTGTGAAGCAGAATATGTGGCAAGCAGATCTTGGGGGTGAGGGTGGGGGGTGCAGTGTTAGGTCATTGGGGATTATTTTCTCAAAGAGAACAGTAGACTCTAGTCCCTTCTTCTGCCTGTCTGCTTCCTAGTCATTGAAAGAGCACTATCATCTAGCATGCCCATAAGAGTTACAAAATAATCCATTAGATCAACCTTTGACTGCAATCTCTAAGCCTGTGAGCCAAAATACATCTTTACTCTCTTAAGCTCACACACTGGGCTACAGGGACAGAGTACTAACTAAATGAATTATTTCTGATAACAAAATTCAAAGTGGCCATAGATTATTTAAAAAAGGAACAAAAACTCTTTTCTAGGTCTTAAAATTTTGATTGATACTGCACAGCAATCAAATGAAGAGTGTTATCAGAAATTGATTATGAATGACCAAATGAAACAGTTTCCTGGAATCTAACCCGCAAGAAACCTTGCAGGTTTACAAGACAGTAGTGACTGGTATTGCCCTCTTGTCCTGGACACTACAATACAACCACATAATTTACAAAAATGGTCATCTGTGTCAGTATGTAGACAATAGACTTGTAAGAGCAAGCCTGTTTGCTTTCTGTCAAACAAGTTTAGTTTAGATAATCCGGTGTTTGTGATATTAAATAAATCCTGGATAAACATAACTATGTTTTTACTTGATTTTACCCTCACTGTCGTTTCTGAGTTTACATTCCTATATAGAGTACCACAATTGGCTCTATATGCTCCATGAAGGGCCACTGTGAAAAGTTTGCTCCTTCAGGTAGCTCTACTGATCATGGTAAAATTTTAGAGTGATACTAGAAGGCTGTCAGGTTGCTAGAGCCTGCACTGAGATGAACCAGAGGTCTCATCTTCAGAAACTTTGAAGTAACAAGTATAAGGCTAAGAAACTACAATTTTCAACACACATTCCAGGTAATTATGAATTCTAACGTAGGCAATCAGTAGATCATACCTTTGTGTTCTATGTATACATGTAATATTGAAAACTGTCTATGATACTGAACTTGGAACAATAACTTGCATTTTCTGTTTCTGAAGGTTATCAGATGTCACATAAAAGTTACACTCTATTGTACAATCATTAGAGGCATCAATGGTAGATTTTAAACAAGCAAAATAACTGAAATAAGATTTGCTGTGAATAAGGTATATGGTCAAGGAATGATGACAGCCTTAACTAATGGTACTTTAAAAGATCAAATTAGCACATGTGTGTGTGTCTGTGTACGAGAGAGAGAGAGAGAGAGAGAGAGAGAGAGAGAGAGAGAGAGAGAGAGTGAGTGTGAGTGTGTGTGTGTGTGTACATTTCTAAGACCCTAGTCTCTAATAGTTTTTACGTAGTCTTCAACTATATTGATTTTAAAATGAACTATCCAATAAGACCGTGCCTAACAAAACTAAAATTCCCGGCTTTTTCAAATGGTAGAAAACTATTATAATAATATATACTGTTTGAATTTCTATAGGAACTTTATTGTTTCATAAGGGGAAGACTTAATTATTTCTTCATATATGTTAATAGAATTATTGAAGAACTGTTTACCACATACAAATATCATGGCACAATTTCTTGATTGCCTAAATATTCTCCCCATAATTTTTAAAATCCCTGACTCTGGCTAATCTTGTATTGAAACTTTCCCTACAAACTCAATTTCATATAAAGCTAAATAGATGATTTCATTACTACTATGAATTAAAAAGCTAATTTATCCTTAGTGAATGATAATACTTTTCATTAAGTGATTGCACATGGAATGTAGGGGTAGAACACAAACGGCACAAACACAAACAACATCCTTTCATTTGCAAACAGGGATAATTTGACTTCTTTCCCTACTTATATTCCTTGATTTCCTTCTCCTGACTCACTAATTTGAGCACTGTATTGAAAAGGAAGAGGAATAGTGGACAGTGCTCTCATTCCTGATTTTAATGGAATGGCTTGGAGCTTTCCCATGTTGGTTGTGAGTTTCTTTCTCCTACATAACTTTTATGTTGTTGTTTGCCCTTTCCAGTTCTACTATCTCTAGGACTTTACCATGAAGGCATTTTTTATTTTATTAAAAGCTTGTTATATATTGACATGTTTTTGTGTTTAGAACCATTTATGTGATTTATTATGTTTACTGACTTCTATGTGCCATCCATTCCTCTCCAAGATAAATCTACTCAATTATGGTGGGAGATCCTTTGATGCATTCCTGAATCTGGTTTTGAAGTACTTTTACTGAAATTTTATTGAATTGCTGGCAAAATGGAATATTCATATGCAGAAGAATGATACTTGACTATTCTCTAAGACTATATTTTAGACTTGAAACTAAAAATACAAGAAAAAAACTCACAATGGGAAAGTTCTAGTATACTGAAACAGGAAATGAATTATTTTGGATATGATCTTAAAAGCACTGACTACAAATGTGATTTTTAAAACTAAAACAAGAAAGAAAACAGAATTATGAGATAATCAATAAATTCGATGAAGATGTCTCCAACACATGGTAAAATGTTCATGTTAAGGGATCTTAAGAACAATTCAGCAGTAAATAAATAGCTTGGAGTTGGAGGTGGGCAAGGGATCAGAAGAAACATTTCTTAACAAGAATAGGAAAGGGAGCAACAGGAATATGAAGAACGTTTGATATGACAAATCACCATAGAGGCACAAAACCACAATGAGATATTATTACATATCTGTTAGAATAAATGTTATCAAGAGGATAAATCCTGGTCATGATATTGGTTAGAATGTAACTTGTATAGCCATTGTGAGAAAATATGAAGATGCTCCTTAAAAATATAAATGTATAGCAATTGTATGATTTAGGAATCCTAAGGAATACTACAGAGCTCAAAAACCTGGAAATTAGCATCCCAAGACAACTGTACTTCCACATGGGCTGCATTTTAGATCTAATAATCAAGGTACAAAATAACCTATATATCCACCAACAAATGAATGAATGAAGACGTCAGACAGGCAGACACACACATGCACATTATGGGCTTTTGAGCATACACACGCACACGCACACGCACACACGCACACACACACACCTACCAACCTGGTACAAAAATGACACAATGCTGTTTATTTACAATGAACCTGAAGTGCACTGGGGTATATGAATTAAGTCAGTGTATAGAAGAATAACCATTATATGTTTTTATATATGTTATATAAAAAGTCAAATGCATAGAAGTAAAACATAAAAAATAATGGTTACCAGAGGTAGGAATCAAAGAGCAAAGGAGAAATGATGGAGAGAGAATACACCTATTAAAAAATAGGTGTATACATTTTAGGTCTATTTGCATACCATGGTGAGTGACTACTTACTAATACAGTACATAATTAGAATAGTTCACACTTCAATGATCTTAAAATGCATCACTCTAATCAGAACAGCTATCATCAATAAAATAAACAACAGATACTGGTGAAGAATAAAAGGAAAGCCCTAAATGCTGCTGGTGGGAATATAAGCAAGTCCATTCACTATGGAAATTCCTTAAAATCAAATACTACAAAAACGACTAACATAACCCAGCTTTCCTACTCCCAGGTATATGCCCAAGGACTCCAAATTAATTATCTCACAGATACCTCATGCACACTGATATTTACTGGAAGACGTTTTATAATAGATACAAAATAAGAGAAGGGAGTGGTATATGGTGGAGCTGATAAAAGTAGTTTATATATTTGTACAAAGTGGCATCATATAGCCTATTATAATAAAATTAAACAATATTTTGATAAAACAAAGACCAAAACAAAACATCTCTGTTCTTTGTCCTTGCACATTTTGTAGGTAGGACACATTTTTGGTCGAAAGATTTGTAAATGGGTTGCTAACCTTATTCCTCCACTGGGAGTCCTGCCTGGCTACAGGAAGTAGCCACTTCCAGATGCATATGCTCCACAGTTATGAGTTTCAGCTAGAGTAGACATCCTGGGGATGACCTCCTCCCTGCTCCCAGGTCTCTGGCATGTATTAGAAATGCCCACCTATCCAATGGGCAAGTACCAATCCCTGTCACTATTAATGACACTGTTACGTTTGTAGACAGGATCCTAATGTAACTGTCATTTCAGAGGCTCCAGCCAACAGATGCAAAGACCCATAGCCAAACATTAGATGGAGCTCAGGAGTCTTGTAGAAGAGTCAGGGGAAGGATTAAGGGACCTGAAGAGGATGAGACTCTACAGAAAGACTAACACAGTCAACTAACTTGGACTCTTGAGGGTTCCGAGAGATTGAACCACCAACCGAAGACTGGGTATGTGCTGGATCGAGGCCCCCCACATACATATATAGCAGATGTGCAACTTGGTCTCCATGCGGGTCTCCTAACAACTGTCCCTGAATTTGTTTCCGGCCTGTGGATCCTGTTCCCCTAACTGGGCCACCTTGTCTGGCCTTAGTGAAAGAGGATGTGCCTAGTCCTTCAGTGATTGATGTGCAGTGGGTTGGGAGGGGGTAGGGGGTTGGAGAAGCAATGCCGTGGGGGCTCCCCCTTCTCAGAAGAGGGAGGGGAAGGACTTTCAAGAGTGGGATTGAAAAGAGAGGGGGGCCAATAGTGGAATGCAAAGTGAATAAAACTAAAAACAAACAAACAAAAACATCTTCAAATGAAAACAATGTAATAGAGGGTATGTTAGAACCCACCTACGTCATACCCATCTGCATTTACCACTCCTTTGTCACAGCTGAGACCAACAGACACCAAGTCATCAGAGACTACTGTTGTATATACCTTATGGCATGCACATCAATAAAATGGAGCTCTCCTTTCTCTATCCTCAAGAACACACATTCTTCTGCCATCTAGTAATCCAAGAGTATGTGAGCTATGAATTAACCATGAGACACAGAGCCCCGCCTATACTCTGAAACCTATAAGGGAACCACTCCTCAGTCATGTGGGTCTGAACTCTTCTCAGAGCCCTCCTATACCGTCTGTTTGTTTTGGCATTAATAACTCTTCTAGTAAATCTGATACCCAGATGTCTGAGTGTTCCCATTCAACCCCAAACCCAAACTGTAGATGATTTGTTTGCTAATTGGCTTAAAATTAATCATTTTGATATACAGACATAGTTGGCATATCTATCTCAAAACATCACATTGTATCTCATAAATATAAATAATACTTCATTAATACAAGGTTGTGTGAAATTCTCAATGAAATAATAAACATATTAAATGAAGATGTATAGTTTAAATGAGGGTGGAATCCTTTATATTTCATTCATTCATTCACTCATTCTTTCAAATAGGAAAGACCACATCATTAGCAAGGGTCAGAAGATAAGGTAACTAGTTTTTAATCTATCAAAAAATTATTAAGCCATACAGAAGAAAATAACATAGGAAGCTACAAATCTTTAAACTCAGTAGGCCAGCACTTAACCCCTCACAGGCAGGGTTTTAGATTTCTTCCTGACTCACACTAAGTGTACGAATTATCAACCAGACACGGTTGGTCTACCTCAACACAGTGGCATGTTTTGATTTTCAGCCACTCTTATGCTATTGAGTATACACAGAGGCAAGGCTGGTATGTCAGTTCATGGTTCCCTAGTCCATGAAAGTGTCTAAAAATAAATTATGGGATTAATCTGAAACTAGGATACAAAGATTTATATTTGTGTCAATGTATTTCAATGAAACAGCGCTGTGAGAAGACAATCCAAGGCAGGTCCTATGGTATTTACACATATGTACTATGCATTTCACAATGCCATTCCCTGAAGTTCCAAAGCTCAACTGATCTTTACCTTGATGTCTTTTATCAACTTTATAAGGCTCTGAGAAATGGTCCCTTCTAATTTTTTATAAGCTTTTTTCTTAAAAAAGAATTTTTTTAAAAAAGAATTTTATGTATATGAATAGACAGTAGCTGTCTTCAGACACACAAGAAAAGGGCATCAGACCCCATTACAAATGGTTATGAGCCACCATGTGGTTGCTGGGAATTGAGAACTCAGGACCTCTAGAAGAGCAGTCAGTGCTCTTAACTGCTGAGCCATCTCTCCAGCCCCACTTCTAACTCTTGTTCATAAAAAATTCTTTGTCTTCTCACAAATTTAATGTCTCTTCTTGAATATAGTAAATTATGTTCTGGTTCCTCTAATTCATTTCTTCATTTTCCCATCATATTTGCAGTACTGTCCTTTTAGGGAGTGTATAGAGGACAAAGTCTGACATCAGTGTCTTTCTCAGTCATGTTCCACCTGATTCTTCTGAGACTCTCTGACCAGAATACTCCAGGGATCCCACTATTTCTTCCTCCATAGCATTATAAGGGTGGGCCAGTGTGCTTAGCCTTCCTTATGTAGAGGACACTAGGGATCTAACTCAGGTCCTTACCTTGAACAATACTTTACCAACAGAAACATACCGGTGCCCTCTATGCTTGCTCTACATACTTCTTCCTAACTTATCAACTGGCACAGGCTCTTCCTCTTCCTCACCTTCCACTTAATTCATCCACATAATTCATTGCGTGTTTATTCTAAAACATTTCCAATTCCCAAATGAAGTTTTTCCTCATGCCTTTCACTTTATGAGTATGGGTACTATAAGCTAACTGTAATGGAGTTACAGTTAACTGGCATCCTGAGCTGCCATCATGCTGTTTCTGTTGTGTGTTGCTATGCTCAATTTCTATGTACGTTGTCTTATATTTTCCTATGCCTTTTAGCTGCTATTGTGCCCTTCTTACTGTATTAAAAAAGCAAAAGAAAAAATGAGAAAAACAATTATGTTAATTTTCTTTGACAGATATTTTAAGTCTGTGTTCCGTGGGCACCAGCAGTCGAGGACCCCTCAGTTCAATTTCAGGGATTCATAGAATCTGAAGTTGATTTTCACTGTGACAGTTACCGTTCACTCTTTTACCCTAGATCACCTTTCACTTATAAAGTCACACATACAGTGTAGCTTAGGAACACTACACTCCAATTTCTCTGCCCATAAGAATCTTCTCTGAGTGTAGCTCATTCCTACTCTGGAAATTCTTCCATCATGTTTCAAGGCAAGTGTGGACATGCTAAGAAACAACCTGTTGGTTAAAGCTGTGTTGTTGTGGAAACATCACATCATATACTTAAGTAAAGCTCCAAGGTCTGAGCCAACAGTCCCCAGGATATACATAAAATCTGTTGCTCCTAAGCTAGAATCTGTACTACATGCCACTACAGGACACTGGTGATATATTTGGTATTAAGTATTTGTTTATATCAGGACAGACATAAAATGCTATGCTAAAATATGGTGCAGAAGATGTATAGCATAATATACTTACACCTAGCACAACCCTGCCCCCCCAGCATAGTGATGCCTGACACCTACCATTTATCCAGCTATACCTTAAAATCTAAAACAAAGCAATAAAATGCCCTATTACATGTGTTCATAAAATGCCAGGTTTAAAATATATATATGTGAAAACTTACCCCATCTGATAGCGCCCGCCAACACACAGCACTGACAAATTCATTGGTGTCATCTTCTTTCCGGTCTTTATCTAATACACTCTTAACTGTATCAAACTTAAAAGTTAGCAAAGTCTTAGAAAGTCCTTTATAGTACAGGTAGAGGGAGTTGTTCTCACTTCCTAAAGAGAAATAAAGTAACTGTTTTAGAACAGGAAAACTTAGAATACATAAATATTTATTTAAGAGTCTTGATTGTCCTTAAATTCACAATTGTTTCCCTCTGCCTTTCAGATGCTTGGCCATCATGGCCAGCTACAATGTCACCGTTTCTATCATCTCCCCACTGTGTGCTGGGAATGGAATCTAAGACCTGTAGCTACAATGACTTCATTTCTAGCCCCAGTTCCCAAACACTAATTACTAATCTAAGTTTTACTAAAGAGACCAATTACATTTTATGTTCAATTTTGAAAGACAAGATAACAAGACCAATTAATTTGGAACCAAGTGAGAGAGGGTACAAAAACTATTGTTTACTAATTTAAAGAAATAAGCATTGTTAAATGACTTAAGAGTGTTAATTCTAAAACTGAAAAATTTTGTATCAAAAAAGTCACTCATAACAGAGTTCTGTGCATTAAAAAGTTGTTACTAAAACAATCTTAAACTGCACTTGAAAATATTAGCATGAAGAGAGGAAGTGAAAGTTGTAGTACTTACGAAGGCCAATTTGAATAGCCCAAGCCACTGCCTGTCTATTTCCCATCTAGCATTACCCTATCAGGTGAGTAGTCAAACTGACACACTTCAGGGGCCTCTAAGGATAATTGTGCTGCAAATCTACTTTGGTGGTATTCAAGATCAAACATTAGAGAAAATACGATTTACATAATAAGAATAAAGGCAACATCATTTAAAAGTGTTGACAAAAGTTCATTTACTCTATCAGAACAGTTGAATAACAGCAAATTGCATTTTTCCATTTCTGATTTAAATTTGCACAAATTCTATATATAAGAACTCATAAATTAGATTCACGCAACCCAAACAGATTGCTAAATCAAAATAATACTAGATAGGGTAAAATGAGAATCAAGCGTCTGAAAGATGTCTTCTTAAAATACTACTAGCAGAAATTATTATAGTTTCTAACATACCTACCGAAATTGTGGCATATTTAGAATGACAAGAGAGCAGTGAAAAATCCTTGGCAATACTATACTATGGATACATGGCTCATACATAGAAGGAAAACTAGTGCTCCCAGCATGACTGGAGAAGAAAAGAATGCAGTCCTAGACATCAAGGCTGTGATGACTGCACTGAAAACTGCCATGACATGTCTTCGCAAAGTTTGTTTAAAAGTACAAGTTCACTTACCACAAGCTATATAATCTCCATTGGAAGCAAGGCCTACAAAGTTTTTTTCATTAATATGACCCTTGAAGGAACGTAGACAGTATGGTTTCCCCACATTCCACAGTTTTAGTTGGCTGTCTGTTGAGCTGAGATAAACACAAAGAGGAGTAAATTTTAGATTTCATGGTATGAAACTATCACCACTAGTAACTAAAAAAAGCAATCTAGTTTTGAGGTTCAATATGTAGACTGTGGTACCTACATATCTAAGTCTTGCCCTCATTGGCTCCAGTATTAAAGTGAAATATGATATGTCATTATCTACATAATTAAATGAGCTCAACACTGTGAAAACCGAACTCGTTTAACATGCTTTCAATAGGGCCTGGGTATACAGAAAGCAATCATCAATGTCACCAATACCACTGTCCCACCACCAATAAATAATGAGACTTTGCCTTGAGAGATGTGTTTCATTTCAGGGAGACCCTCAATCTTCTCATTGTGATTTATCTTTCAACTCTTACTGGTATACTAGACATAAATTATTTCTCCCCTACAGGTGAGAGGTATTGTTGGAAACTACACGATGCAGTTTATTTTGCTGTAAGAATATATAAATCTAGTTGCTTACCCAAAACAACTTTTTTTTTTTTTTTGCATAAAAAACACTGGTGATTCTAATAGACAAAGGTAATTTTAGGACTGGTACTATTTTGCAAACTGCTTTCCTATACCGAATTATAACTATAACTTATGTTAAGGGAGGAACTACATAATTCCGTTTTTTTAATTAAACTGATCGTCACTGAGCAGGACATTATGATACACATTTTACCTACTTTATTACGTTAAAGGCTAAAAACCTTAGTGCTATGATTAGCCCCATTTTGGAGATGAGAAAACTGAGGTTCAGAAGTTTATAACTGAATACTACCAAGATCCAAACTGTTTGATTTAAGCATGTCAGGTCTTTAGAAAGGTGTTTTAGGGGCTGGACATCAGAGGTTAAGAGCAGGTCCTGGGTTCAATTCCCAACAACCACATGGTGACTCACAGCCATCTGTAATGGAACCTGATGCCCTCTTCTGGTGTGAAGACAGCATAGTCATATACATAAAGTCAATAAATAAATCTTTAAGAAAAAATTAAGAGAAATGTGCTTTAATCTGCTTCATTCCAGTGTTGCAATAAATGTTCTTTTATGTTTCCACTTAAAATGTGCATCATTTTTAGGTTATTTTCTGCCTATTACAGTTATTCTAAAGAGAAAATATACTTTAGCTACCATTTAATTTAAGCTTATTAATTAATTATCTGCATAACTTCCTTGGAAAGCTGAGTTATGAGTATTTTGTGTCCTCTTTTGTCTTGCCAAATCACCAAATTCTTAGAGCAACTGGTGTGAGGGTGAAGGTAGAAAGCAGAATTCAAGGCACTGGGATAAACAATCGTCTACGGGAGATAAAGAGCCAAGGAAAAAAATAAAGAAGCGAAATTACATATTGTTTTACTAGATTATGAGATGGATAACCAAAATATGGAGCTACCCATATTGTTAGAAAAGTTCTGTAGTTTGACAACAGGTTACTTTACATCACTGACATTTAATACTTAAAAAAAAAAGGAACTAAAAGGCTTTACAAGGGACATTTGCTGGATGTAAGCAGACACACTTAAAAAGATCTCTTTAATATAGATTTTACTTAGAAACTGGTTTAGGTTATTATAAAAAGCAAGAAGTCATTTAAAATCAACAATCATTCTACTACTACATTGAAAGTACATTTATGTAGTAACATATGGTTGACTTTAACCAAATAAATTATTTTTCTTTCTATTGTACCAAACATGTTGGTTAACTCTTCACAGGTAATAACAAAAATCAAATTTGAAGTTCAAATGTTAATTAAATTACACACATAACTTAAGAGAGCTTAATAAAGAGTAATACTTTATTTTATTCACAAGTAATATAAAAATGAACAAAGCAAATAAGATACATGTACTTCAATAGAAACCACGCAAATCTATTGCTATCTGGGGAACTTCTCTGCATAAACTACAGCATCAATGAGCAAACCTCTGCATCACGCTCGCCCTCCAAGGAGAATACTCACGCAGAGACAATTTCTTCACCACTCACAAACTTGGCATAAGACACTGCTTTTCGGTGCCCCTTGAACACCATTATTGGCTGTTTAGTGTTACGAAGATCGTAGTAGTGGACACAGTGATCTAAAATAAAATTAAAAGATAAATGGAGCGCATGAAAAAAGGGAGATAAAACATTTTAACTAGATTAGGTGTTTTCACCAGAGCAATGGGGTTGGCTGAATAAGGGAGATTATCTTCACAAAGAAACATTATTTGGAAGCATTGTTTATAAAAACTACCCTCAGAAGAGGTAAGGAATCCAGGAGAGATCACAGTATCTTGCTTTAATCCAAGAGAAGCAAGTAGATTTAAAATACAAAGACAACAACAGAAAGGAGTAAGAGAAACCACTAAGGGTAGAGAGAAGAAAGAAGAACTAGCTGCAGGCATAAAGCTTAGAGCCTAGTCCAGTACATGAAGATACGATCCACCATCTTACATAGCCTCAAGTCCAACCCCCAAGCCAATGCTCACGCAATAAAGCTATGGGTGAAACTGCTCTGGTGTCAGTGAGCTGCTCTACCACCTCTCCCCTGAACCTGGGTAGCACAATGCTAAGCAGTGCCCTGATGCTAAAAAAAAAAACCACATCAACAGGCCATTGAAACCCAGGGTCAGTTAGATCCTAAGAGCTTTTTTATCATGGAGAAAACTACATTCTGAACTCACCTTGGTGCTAGGGGGGAAGAAAGCTGTGGCTAGAGTAAAAAGAATTTGTATTCTGGCCAGCATCACGCGTAGCTGGCTTAGCTGTCTAAGGCTCCGAGTATACCAATACCAGAGCAGCAAACAGGCCACACCACCATGGTCCTATGTGGTCTAGTCTCTGTGTTGTGCCGGTCTTAACAGATTATGTGCTCTAAGGATGACTCAGACAAAGATGTCTGTCACTGAACCCAATAGCTTGCAGAATATGGACAAAGCCATTATCACTAGAGATGAAAGGAAGTAATAGTCAAATTGCTATATAGGAACATGGGTCTAGTTTGTCCATGATCATCGTAGAGGGAAAAAAATCAGTGTCTTCCAAGAGGCTGTTGGCCTCAGGTAGAGGCTTACATGATGAACCACACTTTCCAGGTACTCTTACTCTTGAATAGTATATATACAGGTGGGGGGTGAGAATCTCTATTTTTGGGGAATCTGTATAGTATTTAAATAGCACTCAGAAAAAATAATACCTTATTTAAAATATCTGGAAGGATAAACACAATGCCAGATGATAAATCTTTAATCCTTTCATGCAAAGACATTATTGGGTGTGAATATACACCGAAACCACTCAAGGAATGATCATCTAACCAAAATGAATATAAGCTGTCAAAGAGAGATGACAAAGGGTTGGTAGGTATGAATATTCAGAGAGAGGGTCTTAAATAGCTGTGAGCAGGCAATTAAAGAACAAAACAATCAAATTGACAATAATACTTAAAGACATAAATGCATTCTATCTATTGGAATGAGGGTTTTTATACCCTTAAAGCTAATCCTAACTTAAACTAGAGAAAATTAAAGATATCCCATGCAAATGGAATTTTCAAAAAGAAACTAAACAGTGATTTAGTACTTACATAAGAGACTTAAAATCATATTAGCAAAATGGGCAAGGTGGGTCACAATATAAAGGGGCTAAATCAGAGAAAGAGGAATAACTCTTAGCATGAAGGCACTCAATATTTTAGCATAGAAATAAATATGAAAAATATTAATAGGCCTGAGGAGAGATTTCAGTTTAGTAACAGAGGAATTTAAAAGCCTCTGTCACTAATATACAGACTGTCTGGACAGAAAATCGATAAACAAGAGAAGTAAACTATACTCTGGACCAAGTGAAACTAAAGATTCATTTATAGTATGTGCCCTCCAATGCTAGAAAATATTAGTTCTTTTCAATAATACATGGAGGAGTTTCCAATACAGGTAATATGGTAGGCAGTGAAAAAAGTCTCAGTACACTTTGAAATACTGAATTGTCCAGTATTATTTCCAACTGTAATTTGAATTAACCTGAAAATCAATAATAAAACTTTGGATATTATATATAATTACATGTGAGTCAAAAACTTATGAACAATTAATGGAGTAAGAAAAATATTAATATCCCAAAACAAATACAAAGAAAACCACAATATGCCTACACTGACAGAATCCAGCAGCAGCAGTAGAAAGAGGAAGCATAGAGCAACAAAGGTGCACAACCAGAAAGCAGAGCGAGTGAGTGATGCTCTTCCAGAGCGTCCACCCAAGATTATCTCTCAGCAGTGCATGGCTCACGACCACCTGTACCTCTATCTCCACAAGATCTGCCACCCTTTTCTGGTCTCCACGGGCTTACATATACACAGCATATATTCACACACACACACACACACATGTATAAAAATAAAATCTTAAAAACAAAACCAAAAATGAGTATGGCAAGATGGCTCAGATGGAGTTAAAGCACTTGCCATCAACCCTGACCACCTCACTTTGATCCCTGAAATTAGGCAGGTGAAGAGAATTGATTAGAACAAGTAGTTCTCTGACTTCTTCTACTTGTGTATCCCATATTGCATGTACACACACACACACACACACACACACAGAGACACAGAGAGAGAGAGAGAGAGAGAGAGAGAGAGAGAGAGAGAGAGAGAGAGAGAGAGAGAGAGAGAGGCATGAACCAACTAAGGAAACATAAAAAGAGGAAGGAAGGTTTCAGAAAACAACCTATTACTTCCAAGACAGAGATGGAAGATAACTCAACATATACGGATCAATGACATTCATACTCTATCATATAAATGAAGGACTAAAACTTTGTTTCAACAAATGCAGATAAAATACTTGGTAAAATTTCACCAGGTCTTTATGATAAAATTGAAGGCAGAAAAGAAACATACTTCAACATAGTAAATGCCACGTGTAACAAGCCAACATCAAGCAGTACCAGAATGAGGAAGAGACTACATGTACATACAGAAGACAACAGAGTAACCAGGGAAGCTCTATTCATAGTGTACCCTCATCCCACCAAGACGGTGCAGAAGTCACAGGAGCAGGAGCTGCTCATACTGCACGCATATCCATTGAAGCAAAGAACAACAAATACATTTATGCTAGTATACATATTATGGCTTTCTCCAGGTACACAACCCAGGATTCTGCCCAGGGAACAGTCTTACCCATTAGTCAAGATGGGTCTCCTCACATCATCTATTAATGTCACTGACATAACCTTTACACAGGCATGCCCAAAGGCTCGGCTCCCAGGTGACTGCCTATAACACAGGAAACTTCTCAGGAATAGAAGCCTAGTGGCATCCTTAGGTGGTAGAGTATCTACCTACTGTTCAAGCCATGGTTATTCAAGAAAAACAAACACAACCATGAGTGACAAAGTGAATAAGCATCAAGACGTCGATAGAATAAACCTAGACCTAGTGAACTGATTCTGAAAGGTACTGGATTGGATAAAATACTCAGTATATATTAAAGCAAAATGTAATAAATTAAATTATTTGCTTTCAATAGGCTAGTTTATGAAAATAGATGTTCTAATAACAGAACAAGAAAAGACAACTAAATGAAAAGGACATGGAACACAGACACGAGTGCCCACAGCTCTGTCTCTGGTCTTGTACTGAGGAAGGAACTGCAACGAATCACTGCAGAAGAAGAACTAACATATTTGGCTGATGTTAGCTCAAAATCTATTAGAAGCTACTATATTTATATGAAACCTAGTATGTGTATTGGAAAGGCAAGCAGCAACAGTTTCTGTTCGTATTTTTAAAAAGTAGCACAATAGAGAATAAAACTACCATTTTGCTTAAAATCACAACAAAATTATATATTAAAAAAAAAGGTGACCAGAGAAATTCCTGACCCTATAGGAAACAAACTATAAAATTTCACTTATGAAAACAATTCAAATTAAAATAAATAAATTACATGAAATTATATGGGGAGCCATACAACATAAATAATAATGCTCCCAGAACTATAAAATACTTGTAATTATAACTAATTTCTGTTAATTACTTTTGTAATACATTAATTTTGCTGATCTTGAAAATATGAACATTAAGGCTTCAATGGAAAAGTAAAGAAGTTAAAAAAAACCAGCAATTTGTACCAGAGAAAAATATTTTAAGATGTTTATATCTAGCATGTACAGAATGAGCAGCATCAACATGAGAATCTACTGATGAGAGCCAACTGTTCAAGATTACATTTTTGATTGATGTGAAGACAGAGTAAGTCAACAGGGCAGTGAGAGATGTATGAAAACAGTAGCAATGATGAAGAGAAGGCTTGAACATGTCATTTTTAAATGTTGTTAAGGTGCTCTGTACATGTTAGCTTCTCAGAAAGAAAAAAACATTATTATGAAAAAATATCAAAGAACTTTCACATATTGAATTATGGTTATTTATCTTAACATAAGCCTTAAAGTGATGAAAAATGTAAACACAAAAATTAAGAGTAGGCCAAGAATGTGACCTTTTCTGAAACTCATGGTTCACCCACAATAAAAACCGCCACTCTATGTGTACAAATGTAAAACAGAATTGTGAAAATACTTCAAATAACTCATTGTTATGACTAGAATTATCTATCATTCATAAAATACTACATTAGCATATACTCCGTGATAAATGATTGGCATGTTTATTCCTCTGTGGTGTTTATGCATAATAGGATATGAATAAAGTCAAAGAAACTAATAAGCTTCTTAAAAAGTTCCCAATCCTTTCAATACAGCTGCTTAATAAACACTACTCAGTTAGTCTCTAAGAAAAATATACATAAACATTTAGCAGACAGCCAACAAGAATCCACAAGCCCGTCTCAAGGTGTTAGAGATAGGCGAGAAGATATCACAATTAGGAATAGTGGTAGATGAGAATGATGCACCTCTCAGTATATCATAACAATGAAAAGAAAACGTATGCTTCTGGTTTCTGCCTGTGCCCTGAGCTGACATGGTCACACAACTCTCTATATCCAAATCCCAAGGAGGAAGAGAGCTGGACTCTCAAAAGTGCAGACAATCCTGAGAGTTCAGGGAAGACCACCATCTCTACTCACATTCCTGGCCCAAGAGGAATCCACCTAGAGCCCTCAGGACAAAGGAACCTAGGAGCAGTCAGGGAGAGAGGATCCCTCCAGTCTCTGCCTGCACCCAGAGCTGAAAGCCAGTCACCAAGAGCACTGACACACCTGAGAGCAGAAGTAAGAACACCCCTTCTGCTCTAAGGGACCCCTCAGGAGTGCTCAGGATACATAAACTCAGGAGCAGTCTGAGACAGGATCCTTCTGGTTTCTGCCTCTTCCCAGAGCTGACCCTGTGACACAGTTCTCTGTACCCAGATACCACTGGGAGAAAGCTGGCTTCCAAAAGTGCTGATACATAGGCTTACAGGAAGATCAAGCCACTGTCAGAGACAGCAAGAACAGCCAACACCAGAGACAAACAGATGGTGAGAGGCAAGTGTAAGAACCTAAGCAACAGGGGTTAGGGATTTAGCTCAGTGGTAGAGTGTTTGCCTAGCAAGCGTAAGGCCCTGGGTTCAGTCCCCAGCTCTGAAAAAAAGAAAAAAACAAAACAAAACAAAACAAAAAACAAAACCTAAGCAACAGAAACCAAGACTACCTGGCATCACCAGAACTCAGTTCTCCCACCAAAGCAAATACTGGATATTCCAATACACCAGAAAAGCAAAATTTGGATTTAAAATCGTATCTCATGATGATGACAGAGGACTTTAAGAAGGATATAAATAACTCCCTTAAAGAAATACAGGACAACAAAGGTAAACAATTAGAAGCCCTTAAAGAGGAAACACAAAAATCCCTTAAAGAATAACAGGAAAACACAACCAAACAGGCAAAGGAATCCAAACAAAACCACCTAGGATCTACAAATGGAAATAGAAACAATAAAGAAATCACAAAGGGAAACAACCCTGTAGATAGAAAACCTAGGGAAGAGATCAGGAGTCATAGACGCAAGCATCACCAACAGAATACAAGAGACAGAAGAGAGAATCTCAGGGGCAGAAGACACCATAGAAAAAGTGGCTATTAGCCCAAATGCTTGAATTACCCTAGATGCCTAGAACAAATGAAACTCAAGACAGATGATCAAAATGTGAATGCTTCACTCCTTCTTTAAAAGGGGAACAAGAATACCCTTGGCAGGGAATAGAGAGGCAAAGATTAAAACAGACACAGAAGGAACACCCATTCAGAGTCTGCCCCACATGTGGCCCATGCATATACAGCCACCCAATTAGACAAGATGGATGAAGCAAAGAAGTGCAGACCGACAGGAGCCGGATGTAGATCGCTCCTGAGAGACACAGCCAGAATACAGCAAACACAGAGGCGATGCCAGCAGCAAAACCACTGAATTGAGAATAGGACCCCCGTTGAAGGAATCAGAGAAAGAACTGGAAGAGCTTGAAGGGGCTCGAGACCCCATATGTACAACAATGCCAAGCAACCAGAGCTTCCAGGGACTAAGCCACTACCTAAAGAGTATACATGGACTGACCCTGGACTCTGACCTCATAGGTAGCAATGAATATCCTAGCAAGAGCACCAGTGGAAGGGGAAGCCCTGGGTCCTGCTAAGACTGAAGCCCCAGTGAACTAGATTGTTGGGGGGAGGGCGGCAATGGGGGGAGGATGGGGAGGGGAACACCCAATAGGAAGGGGAGGGGGAGGGATTAGGGGGATGTTTGCGCGGAAACCGGGAAAGGGAATAACACTTGAAATGTAAATAGGAAATACTCAAGTTAATAATAAAAAAAAAGAAAAGAAAAGAAAAGAAAAGAAAACATTGACCCAACCATCAAAGAAAATGTAAAATGCAAAAAGCTCCTAACCCAAAACATGCAGAAAATCCAGGACACAAGAAGAAGACCAAACCTAAGGATAATAGGTATAGAAGAGAGTAAAGACTCCCAATTTAAAGGACCAATAAATATCTTCAACAAAATTAGAAGAAAATTTCCCTAACCTAAAGAAAGAGATGACCATAAACATACAAGAAGCCTACAGAACTCCTAATAGATTTAACCAGAACAGAAATTCTTCCCATCACATAATAGTCAAAACACCAAATGCACAAAACAAAAGAAAGGATATTAAAAGCAGAAGGGGAAAAGGTCAAGAAACATAAAAATGTAGACCTATCACAATCACACCAGACTTCTCACCAGAGACTATGAAAGCCAGAAGATCCTGGACAGAAGTCATACAGATCCTAAGAGAAGAAAAATGCCAGCCCAGGCTACTATATCCAGAAAAACCCTCAATTACCAGAGATGGAGATACCAAGATATTCCATGACAAAACCAAATTTACACATCTTTCCACAAATCCAGCACTACGAAGGATAATAGATGGAAAACTCCAATCAAGGAGGGAAACTACACCCTACAAAAAACAAGAAAGTAATCTTCTTACAACAAACCAAAAAGAAGAGAGCCACACAAAAATAATTCTACCTCCAACAACTAAAAACTAAAAAAGGTAAACAACAATCATTGGTCCTAATATCTCACAACACCAATGGACTCAATTCCAATGAAAAGACAAAGACTAACAGACATGATACGAAAAAAGAACCCAGCATTTACTGGAGATGGGAAACACATCTCAGTGACAAAGACAAAAACTCCTTCAGAGTAAAAGGCTGGAAAACAATTTTCCAAGCAAATGAACCCAAGTAAAAAGCTGAAGTACCCATTCTAATATTGTATAAAATTAACTTTCAACCAAAAGTTATCATAAAAGATAAGGAAGGGCACTTCATACTCATCAAAGGAAAAACGTACCAAGATGAACTGTCAATCCTGAACGTCTAAGCTCCAAATGCAAGGCACTTACATTCATAAAAGAAACCTTACTAAAGCTCAAAGCACACATTGCACCTCACACAGTAATAGTGGGAGACTTCAAATCGCACTCTTAGCAATGGACTGATCACAGAAACAGAAACTAACCAGAGACACAGAGAAACTAATAGAAGTTATGAGCCAAATGGATTTAACGAATATTTATAGAACATTTCATCCTAAAACAAAAGAACAGACCTTCTTCTCGGCACCTCATGGTACCTTCACCAAAACCGACCATTTAATGGGTTCCAAAACAGGTCTCAACAGATATAAGAAGAATGAAATAATCCCATGCATCCTATCAGATCATCACGGATTAAGGCTGGTTTTCAATAACAACCAAAATGACAGAAAGCCCACATATACATGGAAGTAGAACAATGCTCTACTTAATGATAACTTGGTCAAAAAAGAAATAAAGAAATTATAGACTTTTTCAAATTTAATGAAAATGAAGGCACAACATACCAAAATTTATGAACACAGTGAAAGCAGTGATAAGAGGAAAACTCAGCCCTGAGTGCCTCCAAAAAGAAAATGGAGAAAGCATACACTAGCAGCTTGACAGCACACATAAAAGCTCTAGAACAAAAAAAGCAAATACACTCAAGAGGAGTACATGGCAGAAAATAATCAAACTCAGGGCTGAAATCAACCAAGTAGAAACGAAAGGAAAAAAGAATCAACAAGACCAGGGGCTGGTTCTTTGAGAAAATCAACAAGATAGATAAACTCTTAGACAGACTAATCAGAGATAGTATTCAAATTAACAAAAACAGAAATAAAAAGGGAGGCATAACAACAGAAACTGAGGAAATTAAAAAAAAATCAGATCCTACTACAAAAGCATATACTCAACAAAACTGGAAAATCTGGATGAAATAGACAATTTTCTAGACAGATACTAGGTACCAAAGTTAAACCAGGATCAGATAAACTATCTAAATAGTCCCATAACCCCTAAAAAAATATAAGCAATGATTAAAAGTCTCTCAATCAAAACAAGCCCAGGAACAGATGGGTTTAGTGCAGAATTCTATCATACCTTCATAGAAGATCTCATATCAATACTGTCCAAACTATTCAACAAAACAGAAACAGAAGGAACACTACCCGATTCCTTTTATGAAGCCACAATTATGCTTATACCTAAACTACACAAAGACCCAACAAAGAAAGAGAACTTCTGACCAATTTCCCTTATGAATATTGATGCAAAAATATTCAATAAGATTCTGGCAAACCAAATCCAAGAACACATCAAAATGATCATCCATCATGATCAAGTAAGGCCCAGGGATGCAGAGATGATTCAATATATGGAAATCCATCAACGTAATCCACTATATAAACAACCTCAAAGAAAATAACCATATGATCATCTCATTAGATGCTGAGAAAGCATTTGACAAAATTGAACACTCCTAAATGATAAAAGTCTTAGAAAGATTAGGAATTAAAGGCTCATACCTTAATATAGTAAAAGCAATATACAGCAAATCAGTAGCCAACATCAAACTAAATAGAAACTTGAAGCAATTCCACGAAAATCAGAGACTAGATAAGACTGTCCACTCTCTCTACTTATTCAATATAGTTCTTGAAGTCCTAGCCAGAGCCTGTACAAAGCTCAAGTTCAAGTGGATCAAGGATCTCCACATCAAACCAGATACACTCAAACTAACTGAAGAAAAAGTGAGGAAGAGTGTTGAACATATGGGTACTGAGGAGAATTTCCTGAACAGACCACCAATGGCTTTAGCTCTAAGGTCAAGAATTGACAAATGGGACCTCATAAAACTACACAGTTTCTGTAAGGCAAAGGACACTTGCCTGTTGCCAAAATGACACTTGTTGTTGTCAAAATGGCAATAAACAAATTGGGAAAAGATCTTTACCAATGCTATATCTGATAGAGGGCTACTATCCAATAAATACAAAAAACTCAAGAAAGTAGACTAGAGAGAATCAAATAACCCCAATAAAAAAATGGGGTACAGAGATAAACAAAGAATTCTCAGCTGACGATATTGAATGGCTGGGAAACACCTAAAGAAATGTTCAACATCCTTAGTCATTAGGGAAATGCAAATCAAAACAACCCTGAGATTTCACCACATACCAGTCAGAATGGCTAAGATCAAAAACTCAGGAGACAACGGATGTTGGCGAGGATGTGGATAAAGAGGAACACTTCTCCATTGTTGGTGGGATTGCAAGCTGGTACAACAACTCTGGAAATCAGTCTGGAGGTTTCTCAGAAAATTGGACACAGTACTACCTGAGGACCTAGCTATACCAATTCTGGGCATATACTCGAAAGATGCCCCAACATATAACAAGGAAACATGCTCCACTATGTCCTTAGCAGCCTTATTTAATATAGCCAGAAGTTGGAAAGAGCCCAGATGTCCTCAAACAGAGGGATGGATACACAAAATGGTACATATACAGAACAGGATAGTAATCAGCTATTAAAAACAGTGACTTCATGAAATTCATATGCAAATAGATGGAACTAGAAAATATCATCCTGAGTGAGGTAGTCCAATCACAAAAACAAAACAAAACAAAACAAAAACAAACAAACAAACAAAAAACACCACACACATGATATGCACTCACTGATAAGTGGATATTAGCCCAAAAGCTTGGAATATCCAAGATACAATCTAGAGACCACAAGAAGCTCAAGAAGAAGGACGACCAAAGTGCAGAAGCTTCAGTCCTTCTTAAAAGGGGGAACAAAAATATTCATAGGAGGAGATATGGAGACAAAGTTTGGAGCAGAGACCAAAGAAAAGTCCATTCATAGCCTGCTCCACCTAGGAATCCAGAACATATACATACAGCTACGAAACCCAGACAATATTGTTGATGCCAAGAAGTGCATGCTGACAGGAGCCTGATATAGCTGTTTCCTGAGAGGCTCTGCCAGAGCATGACAAATACATAAGCAAATGTTAGCAGGCAACCATTGAACTAAGAACGGGTTCCTCAATGGAGGAGTTAGAGATGGAGCTGAAGGGGCTTGCAACCCTGTAAGAACAACATTACCAACCAACCAGAGCTCCCGGGGACTAAACCACCACCCAAAGAGTACACATGGACAGACCATGGCTCCATCTGCATATGTAGCACAGGATGGCCTTGTTGGGCACCAATGGGAGAAGCCCTTGGTCTGGCAAAGGCTGGATACCCCAGTGTTGAGGAATTCAGGGTGGGATGGGGGAAGGGGTGGGTAGATAGGTTAGGGAATGCCCTCATAGAAGGGGCGGGGGTAATAGGAGGTTTATGGAAGGGAAACTGGGAAAGGGAATAACATTTGAAATGTAAATAAATATCCAAAAGAAAAAAACTTATGATTACAAAAGTAGCCAATTCATTTTCAAAGGTATTTATAGGTATGTTAAAACGAAAATCAAAGGAAGATAAATTTACTTTTATTTCTTACCTGCACAGCCAAAAGCCAGATGGTACCTGGAGGAGGGGCTGAACTTCACACAGCACACATTAGCTTTTGCCTCGATGCTTGCCACAGAATTGTCTAAATTGGTGGACCAAAGCTTCACTAAGGAAATGGTGATGAAATAAAAAAAAAAAAAATACACTAAGCAAATGTTTCTGTAACTTGACAAGTGTTACTCAAATATCTTTTATGTCAACATGAAACATTTTATTGGGACAAAGAAAATTAAGCTGAGTGGTGTGATAAAACAGTTCTTGAAACTGAGAGCTCACCTTCAGTGTTAAAATCAACAGATATGAACAGTGAATCCACAAAGATATGTATCAAGGACCCAAAAGACAAAGTAGAAAAGAGCATTCTGGAAGTCAGAGGTGGGTCCATTAGACATGTATTATTAATCTCATTATTCTATAGTGAAAGTTAAGAGCACATATTTCACATGGATGAAATGAAATATGTTAAGATAAAAAACATCCATTAAAACACTTCAAAATCCAATTGTGGATATATCTAGGCTGTTCTCAAACTTTGTCAATGAAGCAACTTCTTTACATGGGAAAGTAGTCAGTGGAGAGATGCATAATTGGTCACACACTGAGAATAGCAATCCGTGCTCAGCACCCATTGGGACATGGATATCAACTCCCCAGAGTCAACACGTCGAGTTAGGGAGCGTCTTAGAAGAGTGAAAAGTGTAAGAGCCAAAAGACGGGAAGGAGTGCTGTGCGATGCTGACCTGTGGACATGCATGGCGTCACAATCATGTGGTTACCTACACACAACCCATCAGACTAAGCTGGCTGATGAAATGAGCAGAATAAAGAACAAGTACTGAATGTGTGTGGGAGTTTAATATCCATTTTTAAAATGTTTCAATATCTAATCCAGGAACAATTCTCAGATGGTGGGCATATAATGATAATTTTGCTTTCACTTTTACTTAAAACTTTCTAAATGATTCAAACATGTATTTGAGGTTGAAACCATAGAAAATAGAATTTAGGATTCTTAAGGATCAATGACAGTTACCTCTAAATCAGAGTAACTACAAAGGGTCCCACAAAAATGGACTTCAAAATTTATACCTGAAATATCTGAGTAAAGATTACTTGTTACCAAAATAAGTAAGCTAGACACACTCATTAGAGTAACAATTTTAAAGAGAACACTTTGGTTTGTTTTGTGTCTTTTTAAAAAGTAGATATATATTCACTCAGTTAACATATGTAAACTTATTACAATTATGTCATTGCCACAGAATTGTCCTTGCTTCCTTTTTTCTTTTTTCTTTTTTTTTTTTTTTTTTTTTTTTTCCCGGAGCTGGGGACCGAACGTTGTGCTTTCTAGGCAAGTGCTGTACCCCTGAGCTAAATCCCCAACCCCAGTTCCTTGCTTCCTATTTCAATAGATAACCATGCTACTGATGTCTGTACACTCATTTCATAACCTGTAACTTAACAAAATTCCTTTATTACAGGACAGAGAACTTGCTCAGCACCTGCTGTTCTTGTAGAGGACCTGGGTTTGACTTCACAGGCAATCTACATAAAGGCAGTTCTAAAGAGAACAAATACGCAGGGAAACAGATACATAGAAAAAGCTCAACATCTCTGCTCAGAGAAATGCAAAATAAATAAATAAATAAATAAATAAATAAATAAATAAATAAATAAATTGTGTTTACTGAGACACCTGCACTTGTATATTTATTGCAACACTATTTATGATGGCCAAGATATAGAAATAAGCTATGAGTTTGTTAACTGATGAATGGGTAAAATTATGAGATAAATGTTAGTGTATAAATATAAATATATTTTCCTAAATGAAAACGTCTAGACATGAAAAAGAACCAGGAGCCAAGTACTGTGTATTAAAATTAAAAAGTTAACCTCATGGAAGTTGGAAGTAAAATGATAGTTAGCATTGGGCAGGGAGGATAAGTAAATGGAAAGGATTTATCCACGGGTATTAAGCTATAGTGAGGAAGAACTAACATTCTGTACTGTATATTTCAAAGACCAGTGGAGATTCTGAAATAAGAAATGTATGAGGAGACATGATATTACACAATACACACATTTTAAAACACCAAATGGTACCATATATATGTACAATTCTATGCCTATATGAATCACTTACAGCACCACCATACTTACAGATTACACTAAAAGTGGACTTGGGTAGAGTTACACTCTAGCAAGCCAGCAAACAAGTGAAACAATTATTGTAATTCTACGAGGCCACTAATTGTTTTGAAAATCTCTTACAAACAAGTGTTATATAAACAACCGTTATCTATCATAGCTGGTAACAAATATAAGGAAGCATTGAACTAATCATGTACTAACAGAATGATAGTCAAATTAAAAGCAAACCAGGTTTTAAAATGCAATAAAAATTATTAACATTACTATAAAAATATAGTTTTACATGTAATTATTAATGCTCAGTTAAGTCACAGTAATCATCACCATGAGTATAATTTTCATTATATGATATTAAATAAAATAGTAGAAGTCAAAAATATAAAGAAAACTAAAGTTAAAAATACTACCAAAATAGATTCATGTAAACTTGCCTTGGAAATATTACAGCACTATGAGCTTTTAGAATATATTAAATATTCAATATAATTTTGGATGTAGAAATTTCTAAATGCTTGAGGGAATAAAGTTTACTAGATGAAAAAATGCTCCTGGTTTGAACTCTGGTTCAAAGATGCCAGCAGGCGTCGGACACATGACTCAGTAGTTACCAGTGGAGTTCTAACTCCACACTTTATATAATCATGAGGAGTAGTGTTCTGACCCCAGTACCCATGCTAGTATAGTAGTAATGCCTATAACTGCAACCGAGGGATCTGACAGCCTCTCCTGGCTTCTGCATGCATACATCCATGTACACTCCACCAGAGGCATATGGGCAAAGACACATACATATTCATACAAACACACATAAAGGAACTGAGTATTTTTAGGAAGTTGCTATCAGTTCAGTTGGCAGTGTACATCGCAAATACAAAAACACTCCTGTGCAAATGGTTGGGCATTCATTTTTCCTTCACTCAAAAGGAAAAACTGATTTTCTTACTCAAATTACTTTCTGATTTAAAAAGAAAGCACATGAGTTTCAATAAGTAACTTGCATAGCTGCACTAAACTGAGTTTAAAGGAGTGGGGTCTCCTAAGGGAAATAGGAATGAACAGTACCTTTTGCATCATCAGAACCTGAAGCCAGAAGTTTGGGATCCATCAAATTAAAGTCGACACTCCAACACCTCTTTTCATGCTCCTTGATATAGGAGAGAGGAGGGGTGAGGGGAAACAATTTATTGATATGGGGTGGTGAAGCAAACTATAATCAAATAAACAGCAAAGACAATGGAGGAAAGCTTCCTATTTAGTAAAATTAATGCTTCTGTAAATGTATTTAATGCATTCTACAAATAAAGTATGAGAAAATCTTTAGAAAAGCACTGGTACAGTTATCATTAAGTATAAAAATAGTAAATAGTGGCTGAAAAATTTTAATTATAAAACTCCTAAATACCTTAAATTGTTAAGGAAACAAAAATATAATTTTAAATATATAGTCAGTATCCATACTTACCTGATAGACCTTTGACCTCTGTCCTGTGAATCCATCCCATAGTATAACGGTGCCTTCATAATCACTGCTGGCTAGCAGGTTCTTATGGTAACTACTCCAACTGATACAGCTGAACGAAGAAAAAGCTTAAACTTTAAGATCTAAGTAAGTAAGACCAGGCAAAATGAATTTCAGTGCATTCAGGAAAATGAACATTATTCAAAATGTCTCCTATCAGTTCACAATAATCCAGAAAGAGACGTTAGTAATATCTAGATTTTCTGTTTAATAGTAAACCATCAGATGCTGAAGTTTACCACTTTTTACTCAGATCACAACGTGTGTGACAGAGCTGACAACTGCTACTGATCATCTCTGCTACATGTGAGAGGGTAACTGTTAGTGACAATGACAAAGCCCAGGTGACTCGGAGAATGGTACAACAGAATGACGAAGACTGTTGAGCCCCTATTCAGCCAAATTAGGAAGCCAAACTAATGAGTTTGAATTAGATTTCAAAAGGTCTTGACCAATGCAATTTATGATTGAAATTCCAATTAAAATCACACAATAGATTTAAAACTTTAACATTTGTGACTTTAGCTCTTCTCTAAAACCCTGCATCTAAAGCAGCGAGCTATTATTGAGACATATACATGTTATATCATGCACATAACATGTGTGGACTACTGAATGAAGCAATATAAAAAGCAGTAGACAACCAAGAATGGACTTTACTCTCCATGGTATTTATGGCAAATTCTAGGGACTGGGAGGAGATCATCTGCATCTTAAAATAAACTCAGTTTTCCTTTATGGATTCAGACAAACTTGCAATCTAATTTCCCATCTGTCCTTTAATAGCTGAGGCTCTGGTTAACTTAGTGTATTTCATAACTGGTGAAAACAAGCTGGACTACTCTGTTAGTTGTGCTTAGGTATTAGTCTTTTCTGTCCTGTAGGTTTTGGCCTTGAGCAATTTCAGGCATCTGTGCCATAAAGTACTATGCATTTTCATGTGTGCCATGATAGAGCAGGCAGTAGCACACTTAAAACTTGCTACATTCTCCTTTGTGGTGACTATGAATACTAAAATGAACCAAGTATTCTGCTGAGTTTATTACTGTCACATTTTAAAGTACAACATAATACAACTAATCTTACTGTAATGGCTATACGCTATAAATAAGTACAGAGGGATTAAGAGCAGACTCTAGAATTACACTTCCTAAATCTGCACCTCCTCCACATATTAGCATCCCAGGCAAGCTATTTCCTTTTGGTTTTAGTGCAATTCAACTGTGTGGGTAATGATGGTAACCATGTCTGACAACTGTTAAAGCACTGAAGACAATGTCTAACACATAGGCATTTAATAAATTCATTTTACAATATATTCTCTACTTAGGAGCATAATAATAAATTCCAAGTATGAATGTGCGGGCTCTAAAACTGTTGTGCATGAATTAGGAAAGGAGAAAGAACATGATACTAGTTTATCACTAATATTAGAACAAGCATATAAACACATATACCTTGGATTCAACTTCTAAATACCAAATGTCTCAGAATCCAAAAGTGAGAGCACCAAGTCTGCTGGCTAAATGTACACAAACTGTTTCATACAAAGTATCCTCTAAACATACAACCAAAGCGCGCTCTCTGAAGGAGTAAGAGTCACATGGAAAAAATGAAAAAAAAAAAAATGTCATACTTATCACCAGTATGACCAGCTATATATGTGTACTTGATGCAAAGAAAAAAAGAGACATACCTGATTTTGGAATTGCAGGTCATTTCATTCTCAGGGTAATGAATATCCACTGCATCCTGGATGACTGTGCCATATTCATAGACTTTAATCTTCTTTGTAACTCCAGCAATTGCAAAGTAGTCACAATCCCGGTCAAATTCAATACTAAAGGGGAGGGAGAGCACACATGTCATCTGTGAGACTATGTATCCAACCCTGTGATATTATCTGTAGTAAAATTTAAGGATTTTACTTTTTTTTCTATTTCCCCAGTACTGAGGCTTAAACTTAGGACACATATGTATACTAGTATGTATGTATATATGCTAGTATGTATGTATATATGCTAGTATGTATGTGTACTAGTATGTATGTACGTATGCTATTATGTATGTATACTGGTATGTATGTATACTAGCAAGTATGTATGTATACTAGTATGGATGATACCCCTGAGCTGTGTCCCCAGCTCACATTTTCTCTTTTTAAAGAGCTTCTATCTATATCTAAAGATAAGACATCTTCTTCAAGTATCTTCGAGTCTCACTAGGCCACATGTTCAGAATTAAGTCATCAAGACACTGAATTACAAGTCAGCGAACTATATAGACCTGTTACTGACAATGTGAACTTTTGTTCCTAGACACCTGGCCTGTTTTTCAGTTTAGTTTTAATTACATCCTAATATGGAAACACTTAATAGTTTGAAATACTATGAGTGCTGAAAGAAAATTACCAATAAATTATTTTCAAAAATTCTTGTCATTAGTCTTTCAAGGCACTCAATGTTATTTAATAAATAAATCAATGTACAAGGAGAATTACTAAAGCAATTGGTGGTGATGAGGGAACAGAATATTCACAAAAAGAGGAACTAAGTTATCATTAGTTTACCTCAAGTGTATTTCTTATTCCCCAAACAAATACTATCTCTCTGAATTACAGAATGACAATGCATATATTCCTTATTGCAGAGAATAATATAAAAACCCCTCTGCTCTTTTTATAGGATTTGGGGAATCCACTAAGCTCTTGTACTTTCTTTGAAACACAAATTTCAAAATAATCTACTTCAGTGCAAAATACAAGATCTTATTCACTTTTGAAGAATTTAACATGCAGCCTACATACTTATCATAAGAGGCCAGGAATCTAAATTGCCTACTGCAGGGGAAAGTTGAAATGAACTTCCATATTCAATATTCTCGATATAAATTAAGTGTTCTTCCTAGAGAAATCTCACTGATCTATAATCCCTAATTCTAACTACCATATGAGAAAGATATTACTATTATCAAGATTTTAGAATAATAAGGGTTAAAGTGATCTACTCAAAGGTAGGTGGTTTTTAAGTGGTTTTGAAATGATATTTAATTATCAGGTAGTCTGGCTTCAGAGATGATACCAGTAATTAGCGCACACAAACACACAATCACACAATCAATCTCAATCTCAATCCCCCCTGCCCCTCTCTCCAGTAACCCTAGCAGTTACTTTGACAAAGAGAATCTCAATTGACAAAATGGCTTTGAGAGACTGGCCTATAGGCAAACCTGAAATGCAATTTCTTAATTGCTGATTGATGTAAGAGGTTCAAGCCACTGTGGTTCCCAGTGCACTGAGAAAGCAGGCTGAGCAAGCGATGGAGAGCAAGACTGCAAACAGCGCTTCTCCAAGGCCTCTGCATCATCTCCAGCCTCCAGGTTTCTCCAGTATTTGAGTTCCTGTCGTGTTCCCCTTAGTAATAGACTGCTGTGGAACTACAAATGGAAATAAACCTTTCCTCCTCAAGTTGATTTTGGTCATGGTTATTATCACAGAAAAGAAAGCATGACTAAGACAATACTGGTAAATGGCATCTATTGGAACTGAAATCTGGTCTTTAACTGAGGTGATTTAGTAATGTCTAGTAACAAGTAAGAATCAGTTATATAATCCTTGAATACATTCCCTCTATTTATAAACAGGTACTACTAAGAAATCAAAAGTACAAGTCAAAGTATGGAATAGGCAAATGACTAGTTTTTAATATTAAACAGCTTAAGCACTAACTGATTAACTTAAAATACTGTAAGAAAAACTGACTAAAAGTCCTAAGCAGTGACCTGTGTAGTCTCTGTTGACAACTGGCATTACGTGTCTTTTTCCCAGCAGCCCACAGCATTCTTTAGGTTCTTTACCTTACTCTTAACTTGACTGTAGAAAAATCAGTATTTTGTTTTGATCTCATTTCTGTTTTCTTCCATTTAGGTTATTTAAATAGGTTACTGGGGAGTAAGACATGATGATTCATGTCTATAATCCTAGTGCTCAAAGGCTGAGGCAGGAGGATTTTAATTTTGAGGCTGCCCTGGGAGACACAGTCAGACTCTTTCACAAAAAAACAAAACAACCCAAACCATGTCAACCCAAGACAAATTATACTGGGAATATCCAAGCTCTAACACTGTAGTAATAATAATTTTAAAAAGCCACACAAACCAACGAAATGACACACACTGGTACACATATGTCAATAAATCCTGACACAGGTAGGGTCATTTGGGAAGAAACCTCAATTTGCACAATGTCTTCATCTGACTGTGTATAGGCGACTCTGTGAAGGACCTTCTTGATCTGTCTGGCTGAGGACGGATCTCAGTCCATTGTGGGCAGTGCCACAGTTAAGTAGGAAACAGTCTGAGCAGGAAAGTAGCAGCATTCCTCCACAGTCCTAATTCATCTTGTACTCTGCTTAAGGTCCTTGGCTTTCCTCAATGAAAAGACTGGAATATTAGCTTTAACTTCTTTGAAAACCATTTTCTCCCCATGTTATTGTTGGTTGTAGTTTTTATCACAGTAATAGAAAGGAAACTAAAAAACCAAGTAAATGAACTAAGAAACAAGCAGGTATTAACTTCCTAGTATCTTCTGACAAAATAAACTTCAAGCCAAACAGAGTCACTTCGTACTCAATTAAGAGAAACATCAGGAAACAATCATTCTGAATGAAGTAATTCAGATTTAGAAAGACAAAAGCCACATGTTGTCCATCTGTCTGTCTCTGTCCTGCCTGCCCCCCTCATGTAGATGCTACGATTGAACCTTAAGATACATGTATTTAAATCAGATAACCACAGATATAAAGAAACTAGTAAGGAGGAGGATTCAAGTGAATGGGAATAGAATGCAGGTGTACAAACAGGACAAAGATTAATGAAACAGACAAGGTTAAACGGTACAGGATAAGAGATCAGGGTAGAGGGTGGAGTATGAAAGCAAGAACAGTGGTGCTACTGAGAAAAATTTAGGAGACGGCACCTTGCTGGTGGAAATACATCACTACTGAATTTTCATAGTGTATTGGCTAATTCTATGTGTCAACTTGACAAAAGCTAGAGTTATCACAGAAAAAGGAGCCTCAGTTGTGGAAATGCCTTCATGAGACCCAGCTGTAAGGTCTTTGCTCAATTAGTGATGAAGGGGGGAGGACCCAGCCCATTGTGGGTGGTGCCGTCCCTGGGTTGGTAGTCTTGGGTCTATAAGAGAGCAAGCTGAGCAAGCCAGGGAAAGCAAGCCAGTAACATCCCTCCATGGCCTCTGCATCAGCTCCTGCTTCCTGACCTGCTTGAGTTCCAATCCTGACTTCCTTTGGTGATGAACAGCAATGTGGAAGGGTAAGCTAAATAAACCCTTTCCTCCCCAACTTGCTTCTTGGTCATGATGTTTGTGCAGGAATAGAAACCCTGACTAAGACACATAGCATTTCCCTACTTCCAGTTTGCTCTCTGTGCTTTATGCTTGTAGCTGAAAATGTGAACTTAGTTTTCTGTACCTGTCGCCATGTCTCTCCAACCATGATAAATTTTATCATTCTAGAAGTGTAAGCCAAAATAAACTCATCTTTTTGTAAGTTGCCTTGGTTATAGTGTTTTATCATAACAAAAATAGAAGCTCCTAAAATAGAATGACTAACATCAATCAAAAGACAGTTGAGAATGCCATGTGGAAACCTACATGTACACATATATTAAAAAAACTTAATTGGAATTACCCTATGAGAGGAGGTAGGAAAAATGCTGTTCCTGGATACCACAGACTCAAATAACAAGCCTGGTGTCCAATATGGATTATTTCTTTTCACCTTTTTGCTCACTGGGGTCCTCCTATCATCACCCTAAAACACTGCAAGATATGTCAATTGCTCTTGGTTCCAGAACTTGCAAACTCCATTGGTAAATACTGAAGATACCACATACTGGAGCTAATGAACATGGAGAAGGCAAACCAGTAATGACATAGACGCTTCATCCCTACTGGCTAGTTTCATAGTTGTGGTGGTTTGAATAGGAATGGGTCCCATAGACGAATGTGTTGAAATGCTTGGCCCATAGGAAGTGACATTATAAAGAGGTGCAGCCTTTTTGAATAACTGTGTTACTGTGATGGTGGGCTTTGAAGTGTCATATGCTCAAACTAGCCCTAGTGTCTCCTTCTGCTGCTTTTGATCAAGATGCAGAACTCTTGAGTCCTTCCTCAAAACCACGTCTGCCTGCATGTCACCATGTTTCCTGCCATACAATAATGAACTAAACCTCTAAGAATATAAGCCAGCACAACTAAATGTTTTCCACTGTAAGATTTGCAATGATCATGGTGCTTCACAGCAACAAAACCCTAACATAATAGTAGCAGGAGGTTTTACGCATACTATGGGGGGGGGGAGGTCAACAATCTTATACACACATACCCTTTCTGTGAACTTTTATCATCTTCAATAATGACAGGCATGACCAGAATATTCTCACTGGTGCAATAGTGCTATGAAAATTATGAGCAGCCAATGACATTCTCAGCAGTTTTAATGTCCCAAAAGGTGTGATTAGCTAGGTCACTCACCTGAGAGGAAACCCCAAAACTAAGTTCAACTACCATCAAAGTTTGTTGTGTGCCCTGTCCTCCAGTAGATGGACGGGAATAAATACAGAGACTCACAATTCATCAACTTGTAGAACATAAGAGACTGTGGTGTGTTCAACTCTAAATGCAATACCCATATTAGACTTTCTCCTCAGCAGGGCTCAGAAATCATGATGAAAGAGGGGACAGAAACACTTTAAGAGCCGGGGACATGTATAACAAAACAGTATCTGTCAGACAGAGCTGTGCGCGCACACACACGCACACAGCTGTGAGAACTGAATGCATAATATAAGCTACCTATGCTTCACTGGTTAGAACTACAACCATGTGCACAGAGGTAACACTGAGTGGACTCAATGGGTTTGTTTTTCAAAGTAAAATAAAACCTCATGAAGTTGGGAAGGGAAAATGGTGGGGAGAAACATGGGAGGAATTGCAGGTGGAAAAGATGAAAGGCAGATATAACAAATTATATGCATAAATGAAACTGTCATTAATAATTCAATTTCACAGGATTTGTTGTTTATTTCAAAACATACTTAAAACTTTGAAAAATAATACTAGAGACGTACTTACAACATGGAAATTGCATTTTTCTTTCACATTTTGTATTTTTCAATTGTTTAAGAACATGATCTATTATAGAAGTTGAAAACATAATTACAGTTTAAGTAACTGACACGTTCTTTGTCAACAGAGCCGTAAGTCAAATGATCAAGCAGCAAGGCAATAGACCATAAAGCCCAGCTGATTAACCTATCTTTCCAGTACAATGTGGCACAAGCAATATTAAGTTGTATGCGCCCAAGCACTCAATTGTGTCACTAGTCTCAGTCTGTTCTGTATGTTTCAGAACACCACAGAAATAAGTACTGGATGTACACTAATGCAAACTCAGGCTTCCATAGGAGCTCTTACCAAATCTAATCCTATCCTCTTCTTTTCTACTTTATGCAGTTATAAGTAATAACAAACAAGGTAGATTAATATCTCCCAGCTCTAAAACCCAATTTATCAGGAAAAAATATAGTAAGAACAGTTGTTAAAATCTCATTTACCAGAATGTGTGCCTGAAGAGTCACAGGGAGCTATAATTTCAAAGGAAAAGATCACAGACTTAGAAAGTGATTACCGTAATGAAAAAGACATTGCCAGATCTTCAGAGAGTGCAAACACAGGCAAAGTCAATTAAAACCGATGCCATTCAGGGTCTTTCTTCTAAAGCAGTGAGTGCTAATATTAATAAGTAAAGCTCCTACGATACATATTACACTGAGTATTAAGCATTACATTAAACACTATACAAAAGTTAAACTCCAAATGTCTACCACGTAGATGCTAAGTCACTTGGTGTAAGTTATGCCAAGCATTAAAAATTCAAGGGGTCCAATTTCAGGTTATGCTCTCAGTCATTACTTAAAACTACCATTTTAATGGGAATAAATAGATTGTTCTTCAAAACCGTATACACAGACAATACACAGAATAAAAAGAATTTACTATTATACATGTATAACAAAAAATTAAACCTGGAAAATAAAATAAAGGGGGGGGGGAAGGAATGAGACAGCCTTACAGGGTTTTCAGTATAAAAGATTAGATAGTGTAAGTTAATGACAAAAATAACACAAATAGACATAACAATTAGACGTCAATGGTAACCCACGCTCAACAAATCAACACAATAAAGCAAGATTCTTCAGCTATCAAACATCTAAATGGACTGTTTGCTGCTAGCTGCTAGAAAACCTAGGCACAATGTTTCAGAACACTACAGAAATAAGTACTGGATGTACACTGATGCAAACTCAGGCTTCCATAGGAGCCCTTACCAAATCTAATCCTATCCTCTTCTTTTCTACTCCATTATACTTATTTTTGACCTTTTATTTGTGTAATGTGTGCATGTGTATGCATGCACACATGCATTGTATGTGTACCACATGCATGCAGGTATCCAAGGAAAACACTGAGTCTCTGGAACTAGTTACAGGTGGCTCCATGAGCCACCAGATACAGGCGATAGAAACTGAACCCACGATCTATGCAAACCAGCAAGTGTTCTTAACAGCTGAACCATTTTAAAGAAGGAGTTAGAATAAGCTTTTCGAAGGAAGGAAGGAAAGAAGGACTTTCTCAAATAAGATGTTGTGACATAATCATTTACTACTATACACAGCCCTAATTTTAATACAATGAGGTCCCACTACAATGTAGTTTGAATGTACTCTTAAAATTAAAAAAAATAAATTCTACTCAAACATATAAAGGAAAAAAAAAAGGAAGTTTCCATTGCCAAATATATAATCAACTGCCAACCTAGAAGCAATGGGTAGGTTCAACCTGTGCAACCTATAAGAGATTTCCTAAACATAAACATGTAAGACAGTGCACTCTCTTTTAAAATTACTTAGGTAGCTGGGATGAATCACAGCAGTTCACACCACGGCGTCTTCTCATCCAGTGGTGATTCTGCCATCATTCTGCATCCGTGTGCACCAGAGCCACCGCAGGGGCTTTGCAGTAGTTACACACAACTCAACTGCAGGGATGTATTTTAATTTACCAAACACTGTGTCGCTAAAAACCATTTGAATCTGGTTTTTTGTTACTGTTACTCTATTGTCATGGCTTGAGATAGGGTATCATGTGGTACTAAGTGGCCTAAGTGAAGAACTCACTTAGAATCACCAGGAACTCTTAGTCTTCCCAATGCTAAGATAACAAGCATTTACTACCCTAATGTTGATTTCTTTTTCACTTTAATTTTGTGAGACAAGCTCTCTCTAAGGAGAACAGACTCAAACACACAGACATCCTGTTTCTGCTTCCAGAGTGCTGGGATTAAAGGTGTGCACCAAAATACCTAGCTGATCCTCTTATCATTAAACAATGCCTCAACAACATAGTAGTTGTCTATATTTCTCATTTTCCATGTATTTGAGACTGTCCTCAAATAAATTCAAACCACTCTCCACTTACATTATACTATAACCAGTTTTTCTTCCTTATTTGTTTGATCCATTATTCCAACAGAATAGATGGACTCAGTGTCTTTTGTGCTACACATAATTTCTTCTAGTCAATTTCCCTCTGAAATTTCCCATCTCAATATCACCTGTAGCACTTTCCATTACCAAGCCACACATTCTTACAACTTCTTCAGTTTTCTGCCACTCTCCAAACTATTTCTGTCAAAATTCTTTACTATTACAACCATAAAGATGATTATTCTAATAATATAATCTATCAGTTTATTTTTCTCTTTGCCAAAGATCTCTCATTCTTCCAAGTTCCATCCCATAAAACCATTGGTACTTTCAGTTCTAATAATGCTACTTTTGCCCCTCCCTCCTATAACTCTAACCTTGTCATATGTAGTACAACTATCTCCTCTTTTAAAAGTGATTGTACGTTTCCAACAACCCTTCAGGGCACTCATTTGCTGTTAGTTTACAAATGTACTTTCTTCATTACCTACCACTATTACATGGACCACAGTTTACCTCCCTTATATACACTGTATTTGATTTCTGATTTTTCACTCCACACTTGACCTGGCTGAGAGAAACCATGTACTGTATGTTAGTGAAGAAGCAAAACAGCAATAACCAACCAACCAACCAACCGTGGAACCATGACTAGTATCCACTGTCCTCAAATTAGGCACTATTACAACCCACCTTCGTAAGACATTCCCCTCACCTACTTACTCCCTGACAGAGAACAAAACCCCATGAATTGTTCATTCTTGTCAAATCTTGTTCCTACACAATCACTCCTAGTAGATTTCTCTGCTCTTTAATTTACTAAAGATTCTGTGTGCCTTTTCAGTTGAGCATTTCTTTTTATATTTCCCTCATTACTAAGAATTTACAGTGAGAAATGGATTCTCAACACTTTCTGCTGTGCATGATATAATACACATCTTTCATCATAGTAGCTTGACTTCCATTTCGACCATAAGCTGCCTAAACTTTCAAGATTTTCTGGTGATAGGGTTTTTTGGTTTTCTAAGTTTGCTTAATCCACCATGACCCAAGACTATTGTCTCTGGTCTTTACTCTCTATAATTTTAAAGTTTACCTAGATATGGATCACTTTCTATTTTCCATGGGTAGGTTTATAAAAGAATGTGTATTCTTTGTCAATGTCTGTATATGTGTTCTAGCTTTACCAATTACGCTATTTAGGCCTTCAATAAGTTTTAATTTTGTTGAACTCTGGCACTAGTAACTGATCTGATTCAGTGTTTCGAACAGTTATTTATTTTCTCTTAAAGTGAACAAAAATATTTATAGCTAAAACCCAATTCTATTACTTACTTTTCTAATGCTATGATTAACAACAACAACAACAACAAAAACCCCAAAACAAACCACCAAACAAACAAAAAACAAAACCACAGTCACGGCAGCTTAGAGATGGAAGGGTGTGTCCACCATACAGTTGCAGAGGAGTCAGAGTCGGGTCACAGTGGGAAAGCATGGCAGCACACAGCATGCTGCTGTGGGTAGAAGCAGATGCTCATTACATTCTTACCTTCACACAGGAAGCAGAAGAGAATGAACTGGGAATGGAACAAAGTTTTGAAGCCTCAAAGCCTGCCTCCTGTGACATCTTTCCTCTAGCAAGGCTATACCTCCTCGGTCTCCTCAAACAGTGCCACCAAATGGGGACTGACCAAGCATTTAACCATCCAAGAATATGGGGGACATCACATTCGAACCACCACACTTAACTATGGATGTGTGTGTAGGCAACATGGGAAATTGAAATCTCATGTTTTCTGCGTTGAAATAGATTTTATTTTCAGCTTTCAGTTTGTAAGTTTTAAAAAGCCACCAAACCACAGATTTATGTTTTGATGTTCTGTGAAAATATTTTACTTTTGAAAGGTTTCATCTATTTATAATTATCAATCACACTTGCTTTCTTTTATAGCTGTCATTTTATGATTCAAACTGTTTACTACATTTTTTTAACAAAATCTTTGAGCACCTCATTTCTTTCATTATTCTCGTAAGTGAGCATTACAACATTTCTAGTAACCAAAAAAATTCTTTATGACGTAATGTATCAAGTTTTATTCTGAGCATGGAACAGTTAGTTTTATCTCCAAACCTTCATCTTTGGCATCGACTGATCAACTACTCCCCTGTACTTTATACCATCATATGCATTTACAGTGCTTTCAACCTTGTGCTATTTGTGCACAGGACAAGCTTGACACTTAAAGACAAACTACTCAGCGTTTCCAATACAGAGCATTTGGAACCTATTCACTATAAATGAGTGGAAAGGTCTAATTACGCTATTATTTTACCTAACATACAAGTCCCTGTTATATTTGCTGAGTAAATGACCTATTGGTTTAAATATTTAAAAAATTCAGTTTTATTTTATTCCATTGTAAAATGCGACAAATAACACACCTTACATGCTAGAACTTAAAGCTAACTTCCAACCTCTCAGGACATGATGCCACTCCTTATCAGACCCCAGATATGACTTTTAGTGACTTTGTGCTATTGGGATTCAAATGCTTATAAATCTAAGAGTATGACAGACATAGACAGCAAGAGCACACGCGCTCTGGCAGGGTCCACTTTGCCCATTGGTGCTAGAAAGAACAGCACAGGCTGCCGAAGGCTCTGGAGCTCTAGAGCCTAATTTACCAAAACAGAAAATGCCTTTGAGTCTAAAGGAGCTTTCCTTGGAGTCTTGGGTCTCGGCTGTTTTGACCAGAAACAAACTCACTGTGCTTTAATCTTGAAGCAAACTTTACTTTTCCCAGAGGCCTCTGCCTACTTTGGAGGAACTAAATTTTTACAATTTTGAAAAGCATTCACTGTTAGGTCATGTGTTTTACCTCTTAAAAGTGCATTTCCACAACGTTCATTCAAGTATTTAAGTATTATAAACATAAGAAAAATATTTTTTATTTTATATGGCAATAAGCCATGTGATCATATATATCTAAATAAAGTCACTAAGTTGCTATTAAGTATGCTGGAATAGGGGAAGTAATAAGTATTCATTTATTTCAGGAGTGTTGCTATTCAGATAAAATTTTATTTATGAGGTCCTGGGTATGTAGCTTAGTTAGCGCAATGCTTTCCTAGCATGCAAGATTTCATGGGTTCATCCAGCAATGCACAAAAATGGGGAACACATTGCTGTAATCCTAGCACTCAAAATGGAGGCATGAGAAGTTAAAAGGTCATGTTGGCCACTCAGCAAGTTAAAGGGTAGCCTAGATATAATTTATCTCAAAACAATAAAAAGCTCTATGAACTTATTATGGAAACTAAAATTGGAATTTCATATAAATCTCACACCACAAAATAGTACTCACCTTGTTTTTCAGATTTTAAATGTAGAAACTGTTCTTGTTTGCAGGCTATCTAAAATCAGGCAAAAGGTTGAACTGTCTAGCACGTGTTTGCTGATCTGACTTAATGAACATACCCATTACATGGGAGAGGTACTAAATTGAGACTACATTTTAAAAGTCCCCCATATATTTTTATCTGATTATTTTACCAGTTCACTCACTTTGCCTTTAATTCCATAAATCCACAAAAATCTTATGTTCAAACAATTACCTTCTACTACACTTATTCTGCCATTCCCTCTGGCTATCAACAAATACGTGACCTTACAGACCTCGATGCAATACTACTAAGAAAGAAGTCAAGTGTGGTAAAATGTCTTTTTCCTTGGGGCAATTAAAACTCAAGCTGCATGCTCAAACCCTCCAAGACTGATGCACTAATATACAATTCAGATTCAGCAAAACTTATATGAAACATAAATATACTTTTTAAATAGGTGGTTCTCAACCTGTAAGTCAAACAACTATTTTGCAGAGGGAAGGGGGTTGTCTAAGACCACCAAGGCCCACAGGTATTTATGTTATGATTGGTAACAGTAGCAAAATTAAAGATATGAAGTAAAAATGAAAATAAATTTTGGTTGGGAGTCACCACAACATGAGAAACTGTAAAGAATTGTAGCATTAGGAATGTAGAGAACCAATGGGTGAAATCAATTCAACAGGAAATGTACTTCTTCTATACATAGTAAAATGAGATAGCTATGAAGTGCTTAGTTTCAGTGCATGCATAAAGTCTCAATACACATGCACATTATATGCATGCATGCGTACACACACCACACACACTCAGATATGCACCAAAGAAAAACAATGAATCAATGAATCCATCACATATCTCAAATTTCCCATTAGGAGGAGCAAATAAAGCAGTAAAAAAAAACCAAAAACCAGAAAAGTAAACTTGTCAGCTACATCCCATTACAAAATTAATGGGAAGGAATTTAAACGACAATAGCTTACTCTAAAACTTATATACCAATGCAAGAAAAAGTTTTAAATGAAAAACCAATGTAACTTTGAAACTTAAGACAGAGGGTGGGGATGAAGCTAAACTAAGTGGCAGAGTAACTGATTGCCAAGGGCTGTGTCTTAGATTCTATCTACATACAGCAACAGAGGAAAAAAAAAGTGACAGAGACATGTAAGACTTCTTGTATCTGATTTCATGGTTCGCTAGCTATCTAAATCACAGTAATGAAGGCAGAGCTTACTGGCCTACAAGAGCAGGGTCATGGACCCCATAAAGTCTCCAGGTCAATAATGGTGTGTGGCACCTACTGATCATATACACTACTTACATCATCGTATTCTTAGCTTTCCTAAGTACACTGTACGACACTGATCCAAGACAGGACGTCTTTCTCAGAACAGATTATTAAGGATAGTATGACCAGGCTTATGTAACAAAAGAGTTAAGAGGATGTCTAAGAAACAGTAAATGCTCAAAAATATGAGTTAAGCCAATTTAACTTAAAACTTTTATTTATTTTATTTTGGTGGTGCTAAAGATACAACTCATGGCCTCAGCCCACAGTGTGTCTTACATTAGCATAAGAACAGTCAGTCCCCTCTTAAGGACCCAGATGTGGAGACCAATGTCCATTATAAAATGTCCATGTTTTATATATTAAAGAATTATGTTGTGGAATGTAGAAAGCGGTCCACAATCCCCTAAGTAACCACTCTGAAAATGGACTTAACAAAGGGTTTTTATAAGCCCAGTAGCAGATCGTCAATCACTGTTACAAAGGCTGTATTTATTCTGAAAAGATAGAATACTATTAACAGTTCCTTAGCAACTTAGTGCTTATGAGACAAATGCGAGAATAATTTCAATATCATTTTATCTCACGTAAGAGTAACTGAATTTATTTCTAATTAGGCTAGACAATAAGAAACAAAATTGTCTTAAAAAAAAAATCAATGATGTGAAAAGTTCTCATCCAAAGTTCTCATTCATCCCCATTTCAGATTAGAAGTTACACTCCATATGCATTTATAAAACTCTTTCATATGCACAATGGAATAGGTATAAATAAATATTTTATTTCTCCATGTTTTTATCCAGAGATAGCAAAATTAAAATGTTTTCCCTTTAAACTTCTTATGTACCGATATGCCAGTATTCAACAACAATGTTTACAATACTGCAAACTCTCCTAAGAAATTACTTTCTGACTTCGTGGGAATTTTTTGATTATTTTGTTTATTTATTTTTTCTAGTTTTAACTATCTAACTCTAGATCCAGGCTGACCTGAGCTCAAAGTAGACAAGGAGAGCTTTCCTACCCAGGAAAACACAAAAGGCACAGTGGGAAGGAAGTTAACAATAACAGAAGAGCTCTCCTTTAAACAGTACTTCCTGCAGTCACACATTCACTTAGCAAGTACTTGCTGTTCAGTATACCTACCATGTGCCAGACTGGAAAGAGAGCAGGAAGTCAGACAGATAAGAACCCTTCCTGATAAAAGTTTTCAGCCTAAACAGTTTTAATACACTGCTTTGGAACACTGGCCCTTGGAAAGATTCTTAGATTTCCTGAAGATATATTGTCTCAGTTAGGGCTTTATTACTACAAAGGCACACAATTACAAAGGCAACTCTTATAAGGTTCAGTCCATTATCATCATGGCAGGAAGCACGACAACATGCAGGAAGACATGGTGCTAGAGAAGGAGCTGAGAAGTCTACATCTGGATCTGAAGGCAGCCAGGAGTGAACTCTGTAACCAGGAAGAGCTCTCTTTCACACTGTGTGAAGCTTGAACATAGGGCCTCCAAGCCCACCTGCACAGTGATGAACTTCCTCCAACAAGGCCACTACTACTCCCAACAAAGTCACATCTCCTAACAGTGTCACTTCTCATAGGGACAAGCATATTCAGACCATCACATTCCACTTCCTGACCCCCATAGGCTTATTCAAACATGTAAGTTATGGGGGCCTTATCAAGCCATAGCGTAATGCAAAATATACTTCGTCCAATTTCAAAAGGCCCCATAGTCTATAGCAGTCTTAACAATGTTAAAAAGTCCAAAGTTTCTTCTAAGAGTCATCCAGTCACTTGTGTTATTTCCTATAAAAGCAAAATCAAAAAGCAGACCACATAGCTCAAACATCACAGGATATACACTATCATTCCAAAACGTCATTTCGAGAAAATAATAGACCAAAAACAAGACCAAAAAACAAGGTGAGCAAACTCCAAACTCTACATCTCATGTCTGATGTCCTTTCAGCTTTGTTGACTACAACACAACTCTCTCTCCTGGGCTGGTTTCCCTCTGTTAGCAGCTTTCCTTGGCAGGTATCCCATGGCACTGGCATCTTGACATCTTGAGTATCTAAGGCAATTTCAGCATTACAGCTTCTTGTCCTAATGTCTGTGATTCACATATGATCTAGGCTTCTCCAAAGGGATTGGATCATTTTTCCAGCTCTGCCCTCTGTAGCACTCTGATTGACTCCACTCCATTGCTGCTGCTACTCTTGGTAATCATCTTACGGTATTGGCATTTCCAATTTGATGTAGTTTTCTATTGCAACAAAGCTTCACCAATAGACTCTCTTAGGCTCCCTTCATAGTGCCAAGCCTCAACTTCTTTGCATGATCCCTTCAGTCCTGGGCTGTCAACTGCAACTAAGGCTGCACCTTCACCAATGGCCTTCCCTGGCCTCCCAGAGTGCCAAGCCTCAGCTGTTCCGATTCATGACCCATTCATACCTTCAAAATCAGTACCACCTAGATGACTCTTCCACATCACCAAGTCCAGCTGCAGCACAAGATATTACCTTGGCTAGCTCTGGAAGACAGCCTCTTCATGCATTCAGAAAACACTTCCAGGTTTAGCTTCAGTAATGCTGATCTCTTCTTAATCACCACCAATTTCTTATCTTGAGCTAACTAGCATCTATTATCCCACTAACTCCTCTATTCTTGACTCTCAAGCCAGAGCCACATGGCTGAAGCTGCTGAGTTCTGCTGCTTCATGGAGTTGGAATATATCCTCACCCCTACCACCACCTTGTTTTATTATATCATCACCAGCTTTCTGTTTTCCAACTCCTTCACTGCCTAAGCTTGGCTGTCCTAGAATTTGCTCTGTAAACTGACCTTGAACTCAGAGATCTACGTGCCTCTGTATGAGTGATGGGATCAAAGGTGTGTACAACCTAAGCTTTTCTATACCCAGATGGTCCAGGTACAGAAAGTATAGAAGCTCTGTTCCAGGCTGACCTTGAACTCAAGTAATCTGCTTGACTCTGACATTGGGATTAAAGGCATGTACCACCTAAGATTTTCATGGATTTTTTTCATGACTATGCCTCTAGAGCCAATCACAGGTGTTCCTCCATTTCTGTATTATTGTTCCTTCCAGATTAAAAGTCCAAATGAAAACAATAACCAGGTCAAAATAAAGCCTAGCTTGATATAATTTTCCCTTGTTCAATTGCAAACACATGAACAATAAGTTTAGCTGGAATCTTGCCCTGAAGTCACCACTCCCTTAATTCCATGTAATATCCTTGAATATGGGATTTAGCTCCATTTTTCTTTGTGGTGCTGCTTTAATCTTATATTGAACCATATATTTTGTATTTTTCCTTTCTAACCTTGCTACGCTTGATCAAAATATTCTTCGTGGAAGTATACCAGAGGACAAAGTCTATGCTGGACTTTTTTTTGAGACTTTCTTTGTCAATGACATTAATTCAAATCTCTTTACCTTAGTTTCAGGCAGACTCTTTGGATAAGGACAAACAGCAGTCATATTCATCATTAAAATATCACGAGTCTCTAAGCCACATACTAAAATTTGTCTCCTCTGAAATCTTGGGCCAGGCCCACCATGATCCAATCAGCCCCAGGACCAGTGTCTTCAATGCTTCTATTAGTAGAGCCCATTAAGTCTCACTTAAAAGTATTCCACTGCTTTACAAAGTCCCCAAAGCCTACATTTCTCCAGACAAAAACATGGTCAGACTTTATCCCAATACCTATTGAACTGAACCTCTGAAACTGCAAACCAGTGCCTATTAAATGTTTGCCTTTATAAGAGTTGCCTTGGAAAGTGTCTTTTCATAGCAATAAAATCCTAACCAAGACATCTACTAAGTAAAATTTAAAGCTCACAGCATTTTTCAATAAACAGTACATTACAATTCTGCTCTGGATGAACACTGGTGGCCATCAAAAACAATCTTTATAAATATCTTCCATAAAACAGTTTAATTCCAGTAGTTTTAGTGACTGCTTAGACATCACACAGTATAAACATTAAATTAAAAGTCTAAAACATTCACTATGAATGCCAGTTAGAGAAGACAACAGGAGCATAAAGGACCTAAAGAGCAGGGCTGGAGAGATGACTTGGTGGTTAAGAGCACTGACTGCTCTTCCAGAGGTCCTGAGTTCAATTCCCAACAACAACATGGTGGCTCACAACCATCTGTAGTGAGATCTGATGCCCTCTTCTGGTGTGTCTCAAGACAGTTACAGTGTACTCATATACATTAAATAAGTAAATCTTTCAGAGAGAGAGAGAGAGAGAGAGAGAGAGAGAGAGAGAATGAACTACTTGTATTTTTACTGGAGTCTCATTTGAAATTTTAGTCCCTAAGTCCCGATGTGAGCAACAAAGCGCTGCAGAGGTGTGACAAGCCTGGGGCTCAAATCTAAGTTCCATCTAGACTACAACGTGTGGATCCTGGCCAAGTCACACTTTCCTTACTTCCTCTCCTATAAAATAGGATCACCATGGTATCTTAACCTAAAGGGGTGAGTTAAAAAGTGCAACTGAAACAGTCATAATTATCCTTCAAAAAAAATAGTGTAGTATTTAATTAGTTGTAGTAATTAAAACCAGCAAGTGACTAATTTACTAGTAACTGGTTTTATATCAATGAATCACATAAACATAACCATTTAACCTCTCATGAGTTCACAAAAGCTGCATACAGTATATTTTTAACTTGAGTAAACTAGAAACCAAATACTAAAACCAATTAAATACCTGATATAAAGTAGTTAACAATTCTGAGTATTAAGTTATGACAGCCGTTTTCAACCTATAGCTTATAATTCTTTGGGGGCCAAATGACCCTTTTATAGAGGTCACCTAAGACCATCAAAAAACTCAGACATTTACTTTAAGATTCATAACAATAGCTAAATTACAGATATGAAGTAGCAAAATAATAATAATAATTATATGGTTGAGGTGACCATAGCATGAGGAACTGTATTAAAGGGTCATGATTTAGGAAGGCTGACAACCACTGTACTATATATAGGGATGAGAAATTCAAACCATGAAGCAAGTAGCAGTACTGTACGTTGAGTTAGTTTAAAGGATGTAATTTCAAGCCAATCCTCTCTGGTGGCACAGAAAACAACGTATAGAATGTGGTGTAACTTCTATATTTATGGGAAAAGTAGGAAATATTTTCCATAATTTGTTGTTATGAACTTAAGATCATATAATTATTAGGAGAATGAATCTGGACAAGCCATCCAGTTCTACCCTTGTCAACTATGTTACAAGTAGAGATTGCGAAAACAAATGCTGCCACCTTGTGGACTAATGGATCTGGTATTTAATCCACACAAGCACAGGAAAAAGGGAGATTTATTTGGTTAGTCTAATTTCTAATTTCAGCGCAATAAGGTAATCAACATTACACAGATCTTAAGTAATTTGAGTGGTAATGATAATTTGTTCCATTGTTTTTGTGGTTTTTAACCCTCTCTCATTAGAAGTCAAAGCTTAGAATGAATTACCAATATCCTTCAAAGTACTAAAAGAAGTCACCAAAATTATGAAAGTTTCAAAGCTCCTTTTTTCTTTCTTGCTACCTACTAGTCTTGATATTTTCTGTTGGTATAACGAACTTAAAAGTTTGGAAATATTTCACTAAGAAATGTTAATTCAATATAACTGGGAGAAAACAAAAAAGGCTAAGCATACCAATTGAGTGCATCTATTTGATTTGTAAAATTTTAGTTTAAAATATTTAAATGTAACTCATTTCAATTTTAATGTCTACTGAAATTAGGCTAAATGTAATACAGCCTGGTGGTTTTAGAAAGTACATTATTTTAAGAAATGGAAAATTGTATATAGTGGTATTTTTGTGTGTTTGTAAGCACAGGCACATGTGTGCCCATGAACATATCTGCATGATAAATTCAGAGGACAACTTTGGATGCAATTCCTCAAGTACCTCTCTTTTGAGACAGGTTCTCTTACAGGCCTACAACTTGCCAACATGGCAGTAAGCTCCAAGATCTGCCTTAATAGCACCAGCATAACAAGCAAGCACTACTATGCCTGGCCTTTATTTCACATGCATCCTGGGTATTAAACTTGGTTTCTCCTTTAAAGGCAAGCAATCATTAGGTGTTTTTATACCCCTGGCTCCAGAATACATTTCAAAAATACACTCTGTCAGTCTCTGCTTTGTATATTTTTATTTAGACTACCTATAGCTATATCTCAAATTAATAGCTTTTATTAGTGTATACTAATTGTACAAACTATACAGTATGCTTTGATCATATTCTTATATTCCATGGAAAATATTACTGAAGAATCAAACATTAATATTCAGAAAGAAATATACCAGTGTATACAGACTTGCAAAACTGAAGGATGTAAAGAGCACCTTCCATCCTAAGACACCAAATACACCATCCAAAGAGAAACTGCAACCTTCTGTCAGACGGACACTACCGAGCACTCCAATCTGCTAGCTCCTGGTCACTGGAAGGCAATGCAGCTTGCAAATCCCAAGTCTCAAAGACATGTTACAGTCTTCTCAAATTTAGTAAGTTTCTTAATACCTTAATAAAAGAACCCAGTAAGAACAATGCCAAACACTTACCTAGAAACTATGCTGGAACCATTATACAGATCACTAGCGTAAGACAATGTGGCCAACGGTCTTACGGAGTTATATCGAGTAAATTTGGACAAGCATTCTTGAAATTCATCTAACTGGCTTGCAGTTCTACTGTCATCTGTATCAGAAAAAAATGAAAGTAAATAAATAAATGATACTATAAAGGAAGCAAAGAACAATATCCTCATATTAAAAGATTATTTTTAAATAAAAAGCATTTTTGGAGATTTTAAAAAGAGCAGTATGCTCAAATTAATTAGATGATCTTTTAGCTTTAATAAGAATGGTCTAGGAATTCACTGAAACATCTTTCTATTCCAATAAAACATGAAGGCAATCTCCTCTAGTTTTAGCGCTGATTTCAGTGGAAAATAAAACAATAAGAAAGCTTCTAATGAACATAAATCATTAAAAAAAATCATATTTCAACCATCAACACTGATAGTAACTACTGGAGGAAGATCTACATGTGCTTAGATATTTGTTAGTTTAACAAAATTTATTTATAGGGATGTATATTTATTCCACAGTTATGATCAAAGCAAAATTATATAACATATTGGGTAAAAAAACTGAATTATTTTAATTCTTTTACTCAGCCATAGGTACAAAACTGTAATGTATAGATTAGTGATTCTCAAAGACAACAGTAGTGACATCACACAAGGTCCCTTTGAGTTAACTATTTAAAGTTAAACCAGCTGAGACTTAGGTAACATTAATGTGTCAAGTAGCTGTCAACTTATCTATTCTTTAATACAGAGGTATTCTTGCAGTAAAACAGAAACAAAATACTCAGTTTTCCAAGGCAGTTGGAAATCTGCAGTTTAAACTTTTCCCCAAAGAACTGAAAACACAAAACAAAACAAAGCAAATAGAAACTACAACACACAATTATTTACATTAGCACTGTAAAAGATTAAAATTTAAAATTATTTCAACTTAATCTTCTATAATTATCTTATCTTTTTCTCATCCATGTGTATACTGCATTTTCAACATAAACTTTTTGTGATTCCACTTAAACATATTATCTCAAGATGGGAGGCATAATGAAACTAAAATGCCAAAAGTACTAGTGGACAAAAACCATTTTTTAAATATCTAAGAACTTACTTGGTTTGATAAAATTTATCTACTAATTATAATAAAGTTATTTGAAGAAATTAAATTCTGTCAGTTACTTCATAAATGCTACTGATTTAGGCAGTCAAAATCTATCTAGTAATCAGAATTAAAGGAGTTCAAGTAAGTAGTGTTTTTATTCTAAAAACAGTACAAGAATGACCTAAGCAGCATGCAGTATCAGAACTGAGAGAAGATCCTATTCCACAGAACTTACACTGAGAAAGTTCAATAGAATACAAATAAAATGTGGGTTACAGGAGCAGGCAGCCACCAAAACCAACTACTACGGTGCTATGGACATGATAATTGCATATCTTCATTGTAACCCTATTACTGCGAACTATTTAATATACTAAGTAAATGCTGGCATGACAAGTTCGTTACTTGTTCAGAAAAAAATTGAATGTTGAACACTGTCTTCAGTTCCTAAGAACATAATCACTGATATTTAAGACTGCTGAAGACCATTTATTTCTAGTTTAAATGTACTCCTAGCTATCACTCAAGCTGATTGATATAAATACATAATATTTTATGAGAAAAAAATGGCTGGAGATGGCTCAGATATTAAAAGCACTTGCTACAAATGACCTGGGTTTGGTTCCCAGAAACCACATGGTGGTTTACAACCATCTACAATTGCAGTTACAGAGGATCTGGCATTCTCTTCTGACCTCCACTGGCACCAGGCATACATGTGGTACAGATATACATGCACCAAAACATTCACACATGTAAAACAAAACAAATAAATCTACAAAAAAGGTAGTTATTTCAGCATCTAAATGTATCCCAGCTGTTTTTATATCTGGTTATTTATTAAGAAGGCATGACTTTTGTCGGTGCAGCTGTTTCATGATCCACGTCCATACACGGTCGTTGGCATACCACCTCTCCATCTTAACTACAGGTTAGAGAAGTATTCCCAACACTTCTTCTTTCTCTTAATGATTTTTCATTACATACTTTTAAAATTATAATTAAGAAGTCAAGACATTCATTTTCTAATAACCATCTGTCAATTTTTACAACTGGAAAGCCAGGCATAGGTGGAAAATGATAAAATGCAATCAGCACTGTATGAACTTCACTGGAGAAGGTTAGGTTTCCTCCTGGCAAAAGAACCTCGTCTTCAGTAATACAGTCATGGGAAGCCAATGCGCAAATCAGCACAACTTAAGATTTGTAAAAACCGGAGGCAACGTGCTTTAAGCCTGATACAGCAACTAATAGCCATCTATCTAATTTGCCTTCTGGTGTGAGCTTACTAGTCTCCTCTCCTGTAAATCTGCATCTTCTAGAGCAAACTACCAGTATTCCCTCTTCTATTAACATCAGACATATCTTTGTTGCCAGTGACATAAAGATGGTTCTCTGTCGAGCTCTACAGTATCTACCTATACTGTGCTCAGCGTCAACAGCAAGTAATACGGTAAGTACTGAAACCCTTGGCAGTAACGCAACATTTCCATCCACAAAAAAGCTCATCACTAACCTCAAATCAAATATGCTTAAGACAAGTTTTACCATTTTCCTGTGTGTGTGTGTGTGTGTGTGTGTGTGTGTGTGTGTGTGTGTGTGTGTGTGTCTAGGCTAGCCACCAACTTATGTAGTCACTTCTCTTCTTACTGACTCTACTCTCAAAATGCTTATTCCTTTTTTAATATCCTACTGAAGATCGAATCCTGCTGGTAGGCAAGCACACTACCAATTGAGCCACATACTCAGCCTATATAAATTACTATTTTTCTCCATCACCCATTATGAGGCAAAATTATCAAGAAAGAGGTAAACAGAAATCACACTGACACAGACACACAGACATGTTGTTTATACGATATAATATAAAAATGTTCATTCATTTAGAAGAAAATTAAGACACTTTTTAAGCAATATACTACCAGACACATTTCTCCTTGATATTTTTTATTTACAACATATATACTACTAATGAAATTAGTACTGTGTTCTGTACATTTCACCTATAATTATTAAATATGTTTGTTTTTATGGTTATGTGTGTGTACACCATGTGTGCGCAGGTGCCCAACAGAGGCCAGAAAAGTCAGACCCCGTGATGCTAGAGTTACATAGAGTCTACTGATGTGAGTGTTGGGAACTGAAGTTGGGTCCTCAGGAAGAACAGCAAGTAATCTAAGCCACCTCTGTAACCCTCGCCTGTAACTCTCTGAACACATGTAGGTTTGCTACTAACATCCACCCTTCCCAGATGAGTAAAGATGCTGAGAAAGGCTGACTAACAGTTTATTACTTCTCTAAAATTTAAAATATCTTATGCTATCATGCCCATGTGGTCCTATGATATTCGTTCTATTTTGGATGTTTCTAATTAGTTTTTAATTTACACTAGGCTGGCTTAAATACAATCTCTTTAAGTCCCCACCTAGAACATTTACTTATGTCTTTTTATTTTTGTCCTAGATTTTTAACATTCAGTTATATCAACTGATATTGCACATTTATATAGTACACGGGATTATTAACTACCTATATCTTTTGCCTTCAGATTTATAATATCCCCTTTATGATAATTAAGAATCAATTGTTCCATCTTTTTATCCTCAGCAAAAAGAATGGTTCTTGAAACTTATTAATGTTGAATAAGAAGCAAATTGAATGGAACGTGCTGTTGCTAGCTAAATATTCATGGTTATTCTTCAAACTTTAAATAGCTTGCTAGAAAGATAAAACATTCTGGAATGAGGAATAAAGATACCAGTACATTCTTCAGAGTATCTAAAAGCCTATACATTACTGATAAGACTTCCAAAAACACACTTTGCTTTGCAATTAGAACTTTCCATAAATCTAGCATATGAACCTGGAAATAGAGCTGAAGGATGATTTTTAGACATCTTAAAAGGAATCCTGAACATGTACCTGAGATACGAGACATCCTTGTAGAAAAATAACACTGCTCTAAGTCTTCAAAATGAGCAGTGAGTCGCTTTCGTCTTGATGCTAATGTGCTGTTATACCAAGGCTGTTTCTTTGTCTAAGATGATAAGAAAAGACACTTATAACTCAGCACAAGTCACACTCTTATACAGAACAACCAAATGCTTACTTATGTACTTTTAAATGAACATTATATTAAAGATGGTGAAAAACTACAATTCTCAGATATTACTTTCCAAGTTTTATTTTCAAGTAAAAACAGGGGGAAAAATATCTTAAAACAGTGATGTGAAGGCCATGCACGCCTTCTGAACTGCTTGCCTAACACACACAAAGCTCTGGGTTCCATCCCCAGCACCACATAAAATTGGCAGTACTGACAGAGACCTGTAAACTCAGTGCTCAGAGACGGCAGAGGCAGGAGATGAGTTGTTCCAAGTCAACTTTGGCTACACAGCAAGTTTAAGGGCCATTCTAGGCTACAAGAGACCTTGTCCCCAAAAAAAGTTAAAAAAAAAAAAAAAAAAAAAAAAAAAAACAGAAAGAGACAAGGAAAAAAAAAGCTCTAAGTTAAAAAAAAAATGAGATAAAGGACAAAAATAATGAACATACTGATAAGAGAAAAAATAAAACAAAAACTCTTGAAGTGACCTAATTTTAATTACATGGGCTGGAAGATGAAAACACAAAAAGGAAGAGATCCATCAGCTAAAAAAGTTACAATATATATTAAATAAATAAATGTAATTTTTTACCCCTTGATGTGCTTTAAAAACATTCAATTCAAATCCCTACAGTGATTTTACAGGCACCACAACAACCACTCATCCAGAAATAATTACTTCTTCTGTGAACTACTTCTCTATTCCAAAGTTTTCTGGATTCACCTCTCCAGTCCTCAATATCATAAAAATTGATCTTTATTATCAAGCCTGGCACACACACTGCTCTACTATTCTGTGATAAAACAGGAAGTATGCGTGAAGCACTATACAAGAATGTGTACTTAAATAAAGCCCTGAATCAGTTGCTGTTCTCAGGGACACAGAAGGAACAATTCATTAGGAAGCAAAGACGAGGAGGAAAAGTGGTAAACATAAGCTTGCCCCTTAAGGACGGGAAGGAGCTGAGCTGGTAAGTGCATGCCATGCAAATGTGGTGATCTGTGTTTGAACCCCAAAACCTACTTTAAAAAGCTGGGTATAGTGGAACAAACTTGTTAGCCAACCAAACAGGGAAAAAGAAGTATATTGGCTTCACTGGCCATTCAGAACAACCTAGTCACTGAGCTCTAGGCTAGTGAGAGAGTTTGCCTCAAACAGAAAACACACACTTTTGCTACTATGCCTTCCCATGCCAGGACAGACTGTGAATTCAAATGTAAGGGGGAAAAGCAGCTGTTCTTAGGTTGCGTTCATTAGCTACTTTGACAAAACAAATGAAAAAATAATAATTATCACATTTGCCAACCTTCTCCTCCTCAGACACAGAAAAAGCCTCCAAATTGGTAATCTAACACCAAGTGATTCTGTGCACACAAGTAACATTAGGCAGACTGAAGATACTATATTTGTACATTTAGGAAGGAATATAGAAAAAGAGACCATGAATTTGAAAGAACAAAGAAAGTTCACAGGAGGAATTAGAAGGAGGAAAAAGAAAATTATGAAATTATATTTAATTTAAAATTCTATTAAAATAGAAGAAAACATCTTCAACATGATTGGGGGCATCAGCAGAAATAAAGTCCTACATTGTACAGGGGAAGTTTAAGGGGGAACAGGAGAGAGCATAGAATAAAAAAAAGGGGGGGGGGGGGGAAATAAAGCCAGAGAGAACATAGACATTAAAAAAGCTGTGAAAACTGTCAGAGTAAGAGTCACCACTTTGTCAAACCCCAAGAAAGAAAGCCAGGGAGACCATTCAGGTTTTCCTTCACTGCTATCTGATATCAAACTATCACAAGATTACCAGAACCATAACTTGAGCAAAGCCTACCAAATTAGAGGACAAAAATTATTTATGGGAGGACAGGAGAATACAGCCCAGGAAGCTGCCTGTCCAGCTTTGGGTTAATGCCATTCTTGTTATTTGGCCTTGAGTCAAAGACAGTAATTTCAGCACAGATTAGGTAACCCATCTTGTTTTACCTGTAAAAATTCCTATCTTTCCTTCTTTGTCCATAACTTACTATGGTATACAATGATCTTTTCTAAAGTAAACCTCATCTTTGCTGACAAAACCAATCCGAACATGTCTTTATTCATTTAAAAGAAAAATCCCTAGAATACATATGTAACTATTTGAGTAGGAAAACCTATCAAGATGACAAAATATAAAAGATAATCTAGCAAAAGTTATGTAAAACCTCTCTATTAGAGATATTGGGTTTTACTTAATAACTACATCTTAGTACTTGATCTCAAATTAAGTGTAATTTTAAATGTATTTTTAAAAGTAAAAATTCAATATTTAAGCACCTCTTAGCAATAAGCATACAAAATCCTGAGTAAAATCTATTTTAACCCGATATCATAAAAATATGAGCTCTCCCTAGAACAGTTTCTAAATTAATGGCAGTTCCAATAAAAATATCAAGAGGTAGATTCTCCCCTTTTGGGGGGCAGTCGATAGGCAACAGGGTCTGGATCAGTGCACATAGCAATGGCTTCATACACACAGTTCTCAGCTTTAGCTTTCCAGATGCTAAAATCAGAAGCATGAAAATGCTACAGTTTTGGAGGTGGGGGAGCTGCGGGGGGGACAGGGGTGGGTTTCAGTCTAGGAGCAAACCCAGGGCCTCAAGCATAAGAGTTAACACTAGCTCTTGCTCTCCTTTGCTCTTGCTCTTCTGTCTTCCCTGCTCTCCCTTTCTTCCCTTTTCTCCCCATCCTCCCTCTTCCCTCCACATGCCCATGGCTGGCTTCCTTTACTCCTCCCCTCTTCAACTCTTCTTCTCTCATTAAACCTCTCCACGTGGAAAAAGAAAAGAGTTAGCACTAAACGATATCCCTGACTCTCCCCATCCCCTAGGGCTTCTTTATGGATCTAAATATTGGATAGTACTCAAGCTCAAAGGATAAAATAAATTGGAAAACTTTATCAAAGAGTACAACAGTGAAGAACCAGAGGGAGCTACAGGTGGAGCCCTATGAGAATTAAGATGTACCTTAAAAAGATACCCTAACAAATAAATTACACACTTCAAAAGTCCAGTGTCTTAAGAAACTGACAGCTCGCAGGAAATGGAAAGATATACAACAAATAAACTCACAGTGATTCTGAGCCAGCCCTGGACCATTAGCTGCTATTCTGGTTCTTTGCTTTATTTTCCTACAAAGGTCATTACTACCAGAACCGGTGGTGCATGCTTGTGCTCCTAGGAGTCAGGAAGCTGAAGCTAGAACTGCTCGGAATCTGAGTCTGAGGCTAGACTGAGCTGTAAAGGTGACATTCATGACAGCCTGAATAACAATCCTTAAGACACACACACACACACACACACAGACACACACACACACAGACACACACACGGGGGGGGGGACCAACCAACAGACAGGAAAGGAAGGCATACACACACACACACAAACACTAAGAAAATGACTACTGAAGTTAAGTTTTAAAATATAAGTTCCTCATTTTTAATGGTAATTTAATTTTTGCTCATTATACAAAAGCTATCAAAATTTTTAAAGCAAAACCAACAGATAATTATAAAAATTTAGAAGTATAATATACCTATACTATATAAAAGTCATACATTTATGGCTTTTCTTAATCATGTTAGTATTAAAAATTTTTTTTTGCAAACCTTTTTTAATTGGATATTTTGTGTATTTACATTTCAAATGTTATCACCTTTCCCCCTCCTCTCCCCCTCCCCACTCCTTCTATGAGGATGTTCCCACTCCTTCCCACCCACCTCATCACCTTGGCATTCCCCTACACTGGGGAAAGAGCCTTCACAGACCAAGGAATTCTCCTCCCACCGATACCAGACAATGCCATCCTCTCATACATATGCAGCTAGAGCCATGGGTCCCTCCATATGTACTCATTGGCTGGTGTTTTAATTCTTGGGAGCGCTGGGGGGGGGTTAATTTTTTTCCACCTATTAAATTGTTTTTTAACAGTATAACAATTCACTTTTTAACTGTAGGACAACATTCTCAGGTATTTTACTATGGCTAGGCGTGTTTATGTTCCAGAATTTACTAGAATACAACCCCTTTTTAAACAGATTTTTTTTCTTATGATGTATGTGTCTGCAAAAATATATATCACTATCTATCAAGGCCAAAAAAGGGCACTAGAACCCCTACAACGGGAGGGACAAGCAGCTGTGAGCCACCAGTGCTGGGAACTGAAATCAGGTCCTCTGGAAGAGCAGCAAGTGCTCCTAATTGCTGCGCCATCTCTATGGCCATAATATTTCACCTTTATGTAGTATTTCAAATGATTTCTTAGAAAGGATTCCTATGTGTGTAATTTTCAAATCAAATGCTCCTAGGAGTTACCATATGTATATAGAAGAATACCAATTCAATTCTCCATGTTCTTCTCTGTCTACCCTTGCAGCTTCCACTGTCACAATACTCTATCACACAATTCCCATGTTTGAGCAATGATAGTTATTAACAAACCTCTTGTACTGATAGTTGTATAAATGTATACCATAGGTAATTGTATATAGTAAGTAATATTAAATAATAAGAGTATAGAATTCCGGGTGAGGCACATTTAATTTTGAAGACTTATTGCTTAGAATTTTATGACTATGGGAAGTTGAAATTTGATAAATTTGAAGTCAAAATTATCTTAGGCTATTTTTATTTAATCCCTTTAATAACCATTTAGTTCTCACCTACTGTATCTTGCTTAGAACACTTTCCACTGTCAGGTATAACTTTACAATGCATAAACTTACCAGATGGCTTGCTTTCCCAAGCTCAAAGCTAAGAAACTTACAATACAGCAAGTGAAAACTATTTGCAGAGGTTTTCCAGATTTGCTACAACTGATCTGTGTCCTATTTATGTTATTTAGTACATGCATTGATTTCTGACATTCTTTTATATTGTGACATAAAAATCTGTGTAACTGCTTCCTCAGAAAAACATCTTTATCTACAGGTCATTCATATTTGGCACAGAATAAAATTTCCCTTATTCTATTATATGAATTGTCTCATAATTGGGTTGGTGGCTCATGCCTTTACTCCAAACACCAGGAAGGCAAAGGCAAGTAAGTGATCTGTGTGTTTGAGGCTGTCTGGTCTTCATGAATTCCAGACCAACCAGAGCAAAATAGAGAGGCTGTGTCTCAAGACCAACAAATAAAACAATAAATAAAACAATAGATAAATAGATAAATAAATGCCTGTTTCATGCTAACAGCCTTCAACAACTCTGCTCTCGGGTTATGTGCTTTGTCTACCACACACTTCCGTTACTTTGGAGTGCATCATTACATACACAGGAAGCTTACTGTATATGGGGCAGCTGGAAAGCAGCAGCGCCCATCTTATTTTAGATTGGCACTTGACTGCACCAGTTCAACTGCAGTGAGTGACCTGCAACATAGAGATTTCTGTAAATACACTCTATGATGTTTATATACAAACAGTCAAGGGTGTGATTCTCAAACTGCCCTCATTTGTAAATCATTCATGGAAGTTTCTCAGTCTGAACTTTGATCTCAGAAAGAACTGTTAGAGGAATTCTTCAAAATTTCTCTTAGTTAGGAAGTTCAGAATCATGTCAGATAACATAAACATAAGCATTTTTATGTCTTTAATCACGTTTTTAAAGAAAAATTTTAACCCTATCTGGAGTTTGCATTTAAAAAGTTATCAGTACAATAGATGTTTCTTTTCTTTTGTAATATCTCACAGCAAATAAGGTTTTTTTTTCTTTTCTTTTTTTTTTCGGAGCTGGGGACTGAACCCAGGGCCTAGCAAGTGTTCTACCACTGAGCTAAATCCCCAACCCAATTTTTTTTTTTTTTTTTATACACCATACTGAAGATGTTTCACAGAGTAGGTTAAGATTTTGTTTCTGGCCCTTTATTGTATGTTGATTTATTTTATCATTTCTATTTAAACAATTATGTATTTGATCTAGACTCTTTTAGCAAGCAGTAAATGCCAGACGCATTTCTATCAAATGGTTCCTAGTTATCACAACATATACTTAATTGTTCTTTACACTACTTTATAAACTCCTTTAGTACAGGTTATCAATGATAATTTCATAAGATTGTTAATTGTTATTTTATTCCTTTGGTATTAGCATGCTCTTATGTTGAGTAGGAGAGTACTCTCTTCATATTAACCTCTGAATCATCCATTTTATCAAAGAATTTCTAATTTAATTGATAACATATCTATACACTTAAAAAATTACTATGGGGATGGTTTAGTAGGAACCAGTTAAATTAATAAACAAGGCCATTAATCTATCTAAATTTTTCTACAATCATTTTAGTTTTTCAATATATACCCATTTTTAAAATTTACATTTAAGACTGCTACTTTACTAATGTTAACTTGTACTAAATTTATTCTGAATTGTGATAACATCAATTTGTCATATATGGGCCCTTCTATGAAAATCTTTTTATACTTATATAATATTGAAGACTCCTTAAGTAAATGCTTGAGAGAATTTTTTTTAAATCTATAAATAAGAACACTGACTCCTGTGAATTTCCAGTAGTCTTTCTTCCATACTACTTTACATGTAGTAGTTTTACTAGTATCCTTTTGTACTTCTTTTGTTATTTTTATATGGAGCTACTTTATGATTCAGAGTATTTACAGAAATCGATTTCTTCTTGTAAATTACAACAGTATATTCTAGCTAAGATTCTAATCATGGAGTGCAGATGGCACGATATATTCTGTTTTAGAATCAATTCATTTTGCTAAGCTTCACAAAGACAAAGTAAATGAAATGGATATCCTTTTAATGAAGAATATCAAGTACTCCAAAGAAAATCAATGGCCTTACACTTACAAAACCAGAGGAAGCCACCCTTTGTGTATCAATTTTAATTTTGTCTCATACACTGTTATAAATGAAGAGAAAAGCCAGAAGTGCTGGCTCGTACCTGTAATCCTAGCACTCAAAGAGCAGAGAGAAAATTATTCTAAGTGTGAAAGCAGTACAGGATCCAAGAAAAAGCACGTCTCAACCAACAGGAACAATAAAGTGAAAGGTGAGAATTCACAACTCTAGTCTACAACCCTCTAACAGGATTTACTCCTCAATATCTGCCCTGCCTTCTAATAGGCATGAAAGCTGGATTCTGCTAGGAAATGTACAAGTTTTGAGCCTGCATTTACTCTACCCACAGCAACTGAGAAATTAGTCAGTTTGAGTTTTCTCACTCATTTGTAGTAACCATACTGAAGACAGCAAGGCTCCAGGATTTTGAAACTAAAGTTCTAGATACTGACACAGATCTTTGAGATTTGGTGTTTGACCTGCTGGCATTTAGTCCTGCTTTGTCCTACTCTTACCTCACCATGTCTCATTGTTTCCTAATGCAATGGAAATGTATATTCTGTGCCACTGTATATACAAAATATATATGTGGCTTTTGGTTTTTTAATTTTATAAGGAGTCAGAGTTGAAGAGACTGACTCTAGTCTCAGAAGAGATTGCAGACTTTTGAACAGTTTTGAGACTGTTAAAGACTATGGGGAAAGGTAGAATGTGGTGGATTGGATGAGAAATATCCCTTATGTATCTGAACACTTGGGTCCCCAGTTGGTGCCTGTTTGGGAAGGTTTGGAACAATTAGAAGCTGTGGCTTTGCTGGAACATGGATGTCACTGGTGGTGTGTTTGGGTCCACTTTCTTGGGACACATGAAAGATAATCTCTATGCTTCTTAAGAGACAAGCTTTCTCCACTATGATGAGCTTTATACCCCCTGGAACTGTAAGCAAAAATAAATCCTGTTTTCCTCACAGTTGCTTTTAGTCATTACCTTTCTTTGTTGTTGTTGTTTTAATTTTTGTAGTAACAGAAAAGCAAACTAAAAAGCAGTATTATCAACAGAACATTTGTGGGTGAGGGTTGGGATGATACTAATGCAATGCCTCAGGGAACACTATACACCAATAAGTGATACATAAAATGAAAAAAAAATCATAAATTCTCAACTTATAAAAGGGGTTACATCCTAATAAATTATAAACTCAAAATACTGTAAACAAAAAAATTTCATTTAATACTTCTAGCCTAAAAAGCAGCAAAATTTGGCAAAACAATCCACTAGAGTACTTGCGGCCAACTGAGCCTGAAAGGGAACCATGGTCTGATGCTGTTGCCCAACCTCACGGGAGACTACTGTACACACATAAGGCCAGCCTAGAAAGGTGACCACAGCTCAAGATTTGGAGTGTGGTTTTAATTGACCGTGCACTCCTTTTACACCATCATACAGAAAATGGCAACCATCAAAAGTAGAGAATAGCTACTTTTACTCATTTTCTTTTTTCACCAGACTCTGTTTTAATCTTTTCCCTACTTTCTGGAAAATACAAAACAATGCTACATAAATAGTATAATGAAAAACTTTTCCTTTTCTTCCATATAAACTTTCCACATACCGCTAATCACAGATAAAGATATGTGTAATTACACTACAGAAAGGAAGAGCTGGCTTAGTAAGAGCGTCAAAAATAGTCTATAAGACTAAGGTTTGCATAAAATATGTAGGAGCATTCAGGAATATTGAGTTTCACTCTAAATTAGAATACAACTGTTATGTGGGATAAATTCCTTTATAATAAAATCTACCTTCATGAGAAGTAGAGCTAGAGTATAATAATATAATAGCTAAGTGGTGACGTGCTTGCTTAAGTTAGCAGGCAAGATGCTCTGGACTCAATCTCTAGCACCTCAAAAGCAAGCAAACAAAAAGCTACAAAGGGAGAAAGAAGAGGCAGTGAATTAAAATAAAGCTAGAGGAGAGGCAACAGCTATTCATATTACTTAGGATATAATGTGCTTATTTATTGTGTATGGTTTGCAAAGCAACCATGGTTTCTTATGTGTCTAGAAAACTATTCAATGATGTATTTTGTTTGTCTGACTTTATCAAAGCCACAAACTGGCCTTGCCTGATAGTTATTCTGTGAGATTATCTTCAACAGAAAGCATCCATCATGCTATAAAATACTATACTAGCTAGTTTCCAGATTCAGGATGGGCCTTTCTTGCTCAAGTTATTATAGACTTTGAGGCTTTAAAATTTCTCCTAACATATCCTATTATATGTTGCAAAAAAAATACTCAAATCAGGTTTTACTATCTATAAAGAGATACAAGCAACTCTATGAATTTTGATAAGAAAAGTGTTATATTACTATAAAAGTTGTCTTTTAAAGGTTAAAGTGTTAGGCAGGTTTAGCAGCAGAACATCTGCCTACCTGGCACAGAGCCCTGGATTCAAATATGAAAACAAAACAAAACAACAACAACAACAAAAAAGTGTGAACAAAACAGGCCAGCGCAAGCATGCAAATTCATATATCAGGTGGACCAAGTAGTTTCAAAACCATGAAGTAATCATCCAAGAACTCAAGAGATTAAGTCCCAAAAGCTCTATGTTTCAAGAGCTTTACATTTACTAAAGAGAACTTTTCTATACAAAGTAAATACATAAAGTAATGACCATTAAAAATACTCCATTTAGTATTTTTTTCTCTACATATACTGAGCTTAAATAATATACTATGAATGCTTGCTTCCTGAATTTAAAAATTATAACTATAAAAACTAGCATTTATTTTCAAAGCATATACTGAATAATAATGGATAAAAAATATATGTCTATACCCAAAACACCTAGGGGGGAAAATTATAAAAATACAACTGAAATAAAATTTAATACTTTAAAAAGGGAAAATAGTATATCTAGGTAAAGGTAAATGACTAAAAACATAATAAAATATTTTGGAAGTTGGCCATACTATTTGAATTACATAAAGAAATTCTTTGGAGCAATCTTACTACTTTTCTGTGAATGTGAAAATATTTGAATGTAAAGAGGTTTTGTTTGAGGAATTTTTTGCTTACTTGTTTGTTTTTAGTTTTTGGGGTTTTTTTAGTGCATAACAGAACTCAAAAAATAAGGTTGGCAAATATCAATGTCCCAGTTAGAGCTGGAAAGGGTAAAAGGTAAAAGAATCATAACAATTAACTGGAGGAAGTGAGGCTAGTGTTCATTTTGTTTTTAGTTTCTAGTCCATTGAACTATAAGAAATGAGTGATGCTTTAATACAGTGATGTATAATTAATCAATAATTATATATCATATAATAATTTCATATCTCTGAGACAAACAATGCCTGACAATATTCTCTCTCTTAAGATCTGATATTAGGGGTTGGGGATTTAGCTCAGTGGTAGGGCGCTTGCCTAGCAAACACAAAGCCCTGGGTTCAGTACCCAGCTCCGAAAAAAAGAAAAAAAAAAAGAAAAAAAAAAGATCTGATATTAATCACCAAGATAAAAACACTTTTTAAAAGTTCCTACCACTGAGAAGCAAATAAACAAGTAATTCTGTTATGTACAAGAAAAAAAGTCCTACTAAAAAGGGTTTTGTCATTATCAAGGAGTAATTTAGTAAACTAACCTATTATGTTAGAACACAGATGATTACACTCATAGCATCCACTAATACACACCGTTAAATGTACACCTTACCTGAGACGTCCCACTGAAACCTGGAGGTTGGCTGTATTCTGTAGAGTCAATAATGCTACTGCAAAATGAAGAATACAATTTCAGTACTTGGATTATTTTATTAACAGAGTTGATTTAAAGTGTATCATTTATAAACCCAAAATATGTAATTGTAAGTAAGCATCTAAAGCTAATCATTTAATCAGACATCAAAGGACCATAAACATTTACTCCTCCCAACTTCTCAAACATACACATCAAGAAAAGTTCTATGTATTCAATCACATAGACAAGAATCTTTACTGACATTACCATAACCTGTTAGGACTCTTGGTAGTGGATAAGTAATTGCATAGTTCAATCAACACTAAACAAACTCAACATACTATAGTTACAGACATACACATATGTATAACTATAATAATTTCTTTAAAAAGCCATGAATTTGAGAGGGAAGGAGCTTGTGGGAGGGGCTAGAGGAAAGGCACATGATGGGAATTGGAGGTTGGACATTTAAGAGAGAAATTACACAAAGATATTTTAATTAAAATAAAACAAATTTAAATAAATCTATTAAGTCTGGAGGTTGATTTCTTCTGATGAAATACAATTATAGTGTGCATACCCTGTAGTCCCACACCCATGCATTTGTGTTGGGGGAAGTGGGAGTCACATGATATTTTCAGTTGCTTCATATAGTGCTAACAGCTGAGAAATAAGTGAGAGTCTGCACTGAAATGTTCTCTTTATTAATGAAACTATTCCCACCATTATTAAGTATTAATTACAGAGGTGTGGGGTTGAGGAGATGAGTCAGTGTGCGAAGTATCTGCTGCTGTGCACATCACCACACATAACCGCAACCCCACATCCTTCCACAAAATGGCGGTACCTACATTTTGACACTACCACTTTTCATGGATAAATTTTAGGAACAAAAATGAAAAAATTAGCCACCTAAAATGATATAGAATTATAAATTATTTACATAGATACCAGACTTATATGAGTTAAAAAATTAGCAAGGGCATCAAAATGGCACAGGAGAAATTTTCTGAGTGGTAACTAAAAGTAAATTACGCATAATTGAACTAAAAAAAGTAAGATGGTGATTCTTAATTTTTCCTGCTGGTAAAAATGAGAAAGTTAGATAAAAATATAAATAAAAAATGCAGAACATGTGAGAAACTGGCCTAAATCCCATGCATCAAGGTATTCGCGGGGCGTGGGGTGGGTAGGAGGGAGCAAACACAAATAAAATTCAGTTAAAGAGTAACTAGAAATCACCTAACATTCAACATAACATGTTCAAGAGGCATAGACAAGACCATTTCCCATATAAAATTTTATATAAGTAGCTAAAATTTCAAATAGGAAATTTCAAAATTCTCATGGATTGTAATTTGCAGATATCTCCAAATATACTATAACATTTTCTTGTTCATTTATTTTCTTTTGGACATTAAAATTTAATACAAGTAGCAAACAAAGTACCCAGAATAATGTGGCTTTACTGTCAACTGCAGCAGCAGCAGCTACCATCTACTGATAGGTACATCTACACATAGGATGTGTCCTCCATTTCCCTCCTAACTTCAAGTGTGTGATCACAGCTCAACGGTCCACTGAGTATTATTCCCTAGGTGTAAAATGAGACACTAAGGCAACAAACTTTCAGAGATGAAATATGCAATCTCTACCACAATTCTAAAATCACGACAATTTGTCAAAATGATGTGTCTTAGGAAGCATCACTGTCTGGTCGTTTTGAATACAACGTTTCAAATTTAATTTCAAATGGTTTAACCTCAGCTCTTGGGGTAATCTGCACAACACTCTTTACAGTCTATAGTCTTCGAAGTAAGAATATCTGGATTAGGATGGCAGTTGTGCACTAATTGTGATGCTGGGAAATTCTTTATCTTGTTGACTATATTTTTAATCTATAAAATGGATTACATAAAATAACCCAGGTAACTTATAAAGCACTGCCCAATCCGTGGCAATAATATTGATAGTTCCAACTTCTGAGGATATAGTCCTCCTCTATGACAGGACAGAGCTGATTTTAACACAAATATTATAAAAAGTTCTTTAGTGCCTTCCTGTTGTAATTCACCCAGGATGAGGAAGTGTTTAGTTCTACAGTATATATGCTGGCGGGAAGCTAGAATGTACACTCTCCTAAATGTCTGTTACTTCACGACAATCCTGAGGCTGAAACAGCGAGGCAGTTTAGAGTAGTTTCCTTCCGGAGAAACTCAGGGCTGGAAGATGCAAAAAGCCACGAGCTGACATTTTTCTGACAGATTGAACAGTTCTCAGTGTACCACTTTACTTCCTTTTAAAGTAAACCATTTTGCTTGGTAGAATTTCAAAAACAGAAAAGGATACATTCAAAGGCATATGGCTGATCGGCCTGCAATACAACTAGTCCACAGAACTAGTCAGTGTTTCCGTTCCTGTACAACAAACGGCACTGCACTTGTCCACTTTATATCTACAGTCCCCTTCCAAAGAGTTCGAGATTACTATCTATTTTTAATTCACGGAAGACAATCTTGTTAGATGATATACTTGCTATAAACAGTTAAGGTTGTAAAAATCAATTATAAGTGATTAGAAAAGCATTCCCAAACAATAAGGAAAGACTCAAAACTAGGGTGCTTATGGGAATAAAGAAAATGATGGTGCCTGAATAAGAGACAAAACTGTAGAAACAGAGACAGAAACAGCAAGAGAAATTTTCTATCATGAACCAGTTTTACTGTGTGTGGCTTTGTTTTCCTAGACACTTCCATTCCTAATATATTAGGATCAAAACCTTTCACTAATCAAAGGGGAGAGGGACCTTGTATGACTCTCTAATCTGAAAGGGCAAAAAGCTATCTATCATGATCTGCTCTGATCACAGTATGGACACTACAGAATTCCATTTCAGCCCACAACCACCAGTTTGCTTCTTCTGAAGAGACTTTTGTAGCTCTCCAGAGCCTAGAAATTTGAGATTTGAAACACTTGAAAGGCATAATACACTATAAAATAATTTGTAACTTCAACAGTTCAACACATGCTAGTATATTCTCAAGGTATTTACTAAAATGTATTCTTAATTAGATATTTAAGGAATGTACTACTACATTGTTAAGATTATATTAGTCTACCAAATTATTATCATAAAAATTTACCACATTTACAAAATGAGGGTTGCTTTTAGCTCTTTTAGGCTAAGCATCAAAAAAAAAAAAAACCCACTTACATATCAAAAAAAAATTATGGCTGAGCAACAAAAGATTTAATATATTAAAATACCAAAACTCCAAATATCAAGTGTTTAAACAGTCTTAGTTCCAAATTGGATGGCATATCTCCTGATGTAATACTGACAATTTACATGTCGCTATGTAGAATTCAGAAAGGATGGTGCTTTTAGATTTTTAGTATCTCATTTAGGCCCATTGTGCTTAATTTTGAAAAAAAAAAAAACAAAAAAAAATAATAATAAACCAAAAAGTTATACATGTTCATTTATATTTGTACACGTGGACAGATTTAAGTATCCTGTTATGATACTAATTTTGAAAGTAATAACTTTTCTTGACATCTTAGTAAAATTACCAATAAGTTAAATCACTTTACTATATTTAATTTTGTCATAATAACATTTATAAAATGTATCTTTCCCATTATAGTGAGGTTTTACCTGAAAAATCCAGTTTCCTTTACACACCTAGCACACTTTGGTCACCTCCAAAGACAGTAATCACAGAGAAGTCAAGTGGGCTGGTAGCAGTGGGAAATGAGCATTTATCTTCCTATGACATTTTACCTTTAAATAAAACAGTGCCTTAGCCCTGCTGACTGGCATTTTTAGTGCAGGTGGGAAAACTAATTTTATATAATGCATGGCATGAAGAATTTGCTTTCAGGCTAATAGACAGTCATGGGAATTCACAGATTAAGTACAGGAAACTTGAAAAAAGACAAGATGTCACTAATGTGCCCTTTCCCTTTGTATGAGACTACAGCATTAATATGCCTAAAAGGGAGACAGTGTTGTTCCTCTCTTATAGATACTTTATAGCTTATGACTGTAGCAATCACATATACTACAGGCAATTTCAGCATCTGTTTATGTGAGTGCAAAAAGGAAAATCATGCAAATGCTGAATTTTCTCTGTAGGCATTTTTGTGAATGCAGCTATATTGGTTCTGCTTCGCTAAAAGGGGGGTAACAGCAGATCCCGGATCACATTTTAAACTTTGGGAGGGTCTTCTCTTAATTGCCCCATAGTATCCTGGCATCATTCTCATTGAAAGCAGAATTTAGCACTTTGGATGGATGCTTAAAAAGTGTCTACTTGTATTCAACATCCTAAAATGGTTGAAAATTAGGAAGAAATGTAAAGCAATACAACTGAGTTAATTATGCAATTATGTAATCCATCATAAGAATTCAGGTAAGTCCATCCTTACAATTATCACCTAGTACTGCTCCTAAAATGTGGTGTCACCTGCTCAATACATGGATCTTCAGTCAGTAGACATTTCTCAAAGTTGTCCTCAAAAAGTGACTGACAATTTGTATCGATATTTAAGTGCACGTAATAAATGATATGCATTTTCTATTGTTAAGAAATACACAATTTTATACAAAAAAGAAAAATATTTGAACACCATTACCCACTCCTTTCAAATAATGAAATATCTGAACACACTTTAAAAATTTCAACACTGAATATTTGAGTTACTTTCAATAAATCTGTAATCCAGATATTACATATTGCAAATAATGCTTATATACTTTCTAAAGTAGTGTCTCTACCATCCCACCTCCAGACCTGCTTTTCAGTCTTTGGGATCTCTATCATAGAAGAAAAATTATACTAGATATTATGGATTCAAAATCTCTTTTTTCAAACAGGGGTCTTCCTGCCAACCAACAAAGACTCTTCACAACTCCAGATTTCAGAATTTTAATAGACCATGACAATGTTCATAGCAAGAACCAATAAGTAGTTTATAAGGCAGGCAGACAGCTGCTCAAAAGTGGCTGGTGTTCTTTTGGGTGTAAGGATGAATTTGAATGACCACATGTCCTTGTATCCCCATTCCCTGGAAAGATGCATGGAAATGATGGCACACTCCAGACTCAGTGAAAGAATATGACTCAAGAGAGGTAGGTTGAAAGTGATCTGAGCGTGACACCTGTGATGATTTGTTCATGCTTGGACCAGGGAGTGGCATTTTATGAGATGTGGCCTTGTTAAGTGGGTGTGTCACTGTGGGTGTGGGATTTAATACCTGTCAATTCTAGCTACATAGAAGCCAGTCTTCTAGGAGTCTTCAGATGAAGATGTAGAACTCTCAGCTCCTGCACCATGCCTGCCAGGATGCTGCCATGCTCCTGCCTTTATGATGATAGACTAAACCTCTGAAACTGTAAGCCAGCCCCAATTAAATGTTGTCCTTATAAGAGTTGCCTTGGGGGGGGGGGCGCGGTGGAGAGATGGTACAGAGGTTAAGAGTACTAGCTGCTCTTCCAGAGGTCCTGAGTTCAATTCCCAGCAACCACATGATGGCTCATGACCATCTATAGTGAGTCTAGTGCCCTCTTCTGACCTGCAGGTGTCCATGCAGGCAAAACACTGTATACATAAATCTTTAAAGCAAAACTTGCTGGTTAAAAAGAGTTGCCTTGGTCATGGTGTAGGTTCACAGAAGTAAAACCCAAACTAAGACAGCACCTAATATCCTCCTCTCACTTCCATGCACAGCACTCTCATCTGTGCACATATATCTGCATCACACAGACACACAGACACACACACACACACACACACACACACACACACACACACACTTTAAAAAAGTTCTGAAATAACTAACAGAAAATGTTTGTTCGTTATAATTTCAGAGGAAAGTGAGTTTTGATACACTTAAACTCTTGGAGTCAAAAATTCTACTCATTCTGTACTTTAAGCAAAACGATTAATTTACTAAGACAAATTACTTCCTGTCCCAAGACAGCATAATCATGGGAATAGGGTCTGGTGATCTGTCATATTCGTAATTATGTCACAGTATCTTCACTGTGTTTTATGCCTAGCTGGTACAATCTAAATTTGGGATAACTGACTTAAAGTAAATGCTTCAAGTATTGTAAAGAAAGAAAATTAAAGTTTTAAGAACTTTACTAACTCGTACTTTATTACCTATCAATATTATTAATGATAATTAATAAGCAGGCAATGAAAAGTATTCTCTATACTCATTTACAATTCAATGTCTTCTCATGCCTATGACATCAATTCAACCTCTCCCCAAGGCATAAGGTAAAGTAATTCATCTCTAGCACTCTCTAAAAAAAGCACCCAGTTAGTTTTTTAATCTCTACTCCAAGTAATCAGTAAACCACATTAAAATACAGCAAGTGAATGTGTAAGATTCCCAACCCAGTCTACCTGAGATTCTTGTTGAAAGTCTGCTCCTTCATTCCTTTCCCTGTTGCTTTGTTTTGGACATTTTGTTTGTTTGGTGAGTCACAGGGTCTCTCCCTATAGCCTTCCCTGGCTGGCCTTGAGTACAGAGATCCCACTGCCTCTGCCTCTTCAGCAGTGGGAGTAAAGGTGTGTGTCTCCATGTTAATAACTACCTTCCACAGTCACCAACAAAATCATAGCCCAAGCTCTCACTCTTCGTTCCTAAGTTTTCTAAGTTTTCTCCCTGCTTCCAAAGGTATGATGTCAGGAACACGCCTTTTTTCTCTTCACACGGAAATTGAAAACACTTTAAAACCCTAATCAGACCCACTGGTTTTCCAGCATGTTTCAGCTTCACCCCACTAGTTGTCATCTCATTGGAAAAGCTCAACTACCTAAAACAGATTATTCTTGTAAACATCTAGCCTGCTAACCTGTTCTTCTGAAGGCTCCATATTTATGTTATGTACTCCGTGACTGTAGACAACTAGAATCTCTCCATAAAGGCACAAGCTTTGTCATCAAGATTTAGCACACACAAAAAAACTGCCTGATCTCTAATGAGAGGCATTCAACAAATAAACAAATTTTCAAGATTCATAAAATCTAATAGACTAATAGAATAGTTAAACAATGCTTTCTGTTAAAAAACTGAGTGACATGAAATTGGGAATGGAGTACCAGTTTATTATTGAAATGTTTTTGATGCTGAACGATTTCCCTGTGTTCAGTCACAACAAACAAACAAACAAACAAAAAAACAAAACCCCAAGGCGGTCGGGGGGAGACAGCCCTGTTGTCAAGAACACCAAACATCAGAAAGTGAATGACAGGATTACTGATAACAGATCTTGTCTTTAGGATTGCTTTTTAAAAATTAAGAAATAGGTGAATTACTAGCTAAGCTGGCTTTTGCTCTTATTTGAACATTTTAAGCATAAAATACCTAAGTCCAAAATTTAGATAGTACTTATTTCATGAAATAAATTTTATAGCTAAAGGTATCATTTGTTTCTTGTATTCTATAAATAGTCAAATAAAGCTATTTCTAAAATCTAGGGAGGTAGGTGGGATAAGAGATATGTAATTATTTTATACATAACATAATCCCTGCTGTGATGGTAGGAGGATTTTATAATTTATAGTATGAAGTTTAATTATTTTTGAACTTTGGAAACAAGGTCTCATGTAACCTAGGTTGGCCTTGAACTGGCTGTGTAACCAAGGGTGATTCTGAACTCCTAATCCTCAGGCTTCCATCTCCCAAGCTAGGAAGAATACAAGGACAGGCAGGTAGTGTGTGTACAAAATTCCGGCTTCTTTGGATGCTGAGATGGAAGGATTGTGAGTCTGAAACTAGTCTGGGCAACACAACATGTTCATAGCCTCCTTTACACACCATTGCACTCACCCCCTCACCAAGAAAAAGGCTATACTACATATAGTGGTACACACCTTGTAATACTAGTACTCTAGCACTTGGGAAGCCAGTTGACCTGTAGCAGAAAGATTTTAAGTTCAAGGCCAGCCCAGGATAGATAATGAGAAACATTAAAAAAGAATGAATGAATGAATGAATGAATGAGAGAGAGACAGACAGACAGACTGACTAGGAAGACTTAAACAAAACTAACATGTCTTTTCTAATACTTTCATTTTTAAAGCTGGGAAAAGTAACCACTAAAATTAAACTAAGTTGGAATAAAAAAAGATTTAAATTTTTATTTCATTATCATTTCAAAAGAGGGTCTGTGTGTTCCTAACTAGCCTGGAACCTGCTATGTAGACAGAGTAGTCTCAAACTCACAGAGATCTTCCTGCATTTGCCTCCTGAGTGTTGTGATTAAAGGCATGTATGTGCCAGGATCAAAGCTTTTATCTTATTTTTCTTATTACTATTTTATGTTCCCATATTTTGATTTAATATCTGACATTAATTTTAAAAACATCAAAAAATTCACCAAACTTTTAATCCATGTGTAAATTTAACACTGCAATATCTACCCAGTAACTTAGGAAAGATTGACTCTCTGCACCCTATTTCTCAGTGGTGTCACAATCTTCATTAACAAGGCTCCTGGGAGCTACGGTCCCATGAACACTTAATGCAGAATTCCAAACAATTACTGATGTACCTGTGCGACGGAGAAGGAGCTTCAAATTGAGGCACTGTGCTATCTTCACTGACGGGAGAGTACAAGCCACTCATCTCCTGAAATTGTAAGTATATGAGTTACTCTACACACTCCAAACAGAGGATGTATAAATCAAGCAAGCGTACAGCATTATAGTCTGTTCTAGCCTCAGCTTTTTATTAGTCCCCTTTTGTCTTCAAACTTCTCAAAATACCTTTCCATAGAGTACAAAAGTAAAGTTAATCTGAAATCAAAAAGGAAGCCTTGCCTAGTGTTAAAGAACTATAATTCCTAATAAATAATGCTCCAACTAAAAAAGCCTCAAATGAAGAAAAGCCCAAAGGAAATACATCCAAAGGACCTGCAGTGTACTTTTCACACAGTGAACTGACTATTCACGCAAGGAATGATCTATTATCGCACATTAGGATAGAAGAGATGAGAGATGGTGACTAGATTACAACAGTCAAATCTCCAAATTGACAAAAACTGAGAATGTCTGCCACTCTCTAGGAGTAATCTACAAGTAATTAAAAAAATTAACATCCTTGAATAAAATACTGACTTTGTTTAGCAATGACATAAATTTTTGCTCTTTAACCTAAAGGGGCTAATCAAAGATGGTCATATAAATTATAAATTATGCCTCTGAATCTCACAACTGGCCTTTTTATGTGCAATGTTCTCATTAATGGAAAAGTAGCAAATTTGAAAATGCAACTATAGATGCATAATCAGGTAAAATTATTTCTGCCTTAGCTCAAAATAGCTGAACAGGTAATACAAATATAATAAATTAGTAATATTAAAAGGCATACTTAATTCCGATTAAATACCATTCATTATCCTTTGATGTCAGCAAAAGAAAATGACATGTGTGAATTAAGAGAGCACACTAAATTTAAATTTAGCCAGATTTAGTGACCTCGACTCACAATAGCCTATGAATCTCCCATGAATTTCTGTACGTAATCTGTATTTTATTATGAATTCCAACAATAGTGCCAATGTATTTATATAAATTTTAATTAACATTAGTATACATTAATACATGCAGTAGAAATGCAAAAATAAATTTAATAAAGGATGAAATAATGAATCATCTTAAGGAAATAATAAAGGATTAGTAGTAAATTATTTAATTTAATTGGACTGCAAAAAGAAAATTAGGCCAAATTTTGTTCTGTTTAATCAAGAATTACTGCAATGCATATTAATATAAATTTAGATTACAATTTATCTTCAAAAAGTATTCAGACTTTGTCTCCCTGCACAACTGAATTGTTAATTAAAATTATGAGAGTAAAAATTATGAGAGTAAAATTATGTTAAGTAAAACTATGAGAAATGTGAGAATTTCTTGATTTCTTACTTCCACTCTTTTAATATCCTCTTCCAAAACACTTAGTTCCTTCTGGATCTGTTCCAATTGCTGTAGATTAAAGAAAGGGAGAAAAGAAAAAATTCTAATCTAAACCACATTGTCAACACCATGGAAAAAAATGAACCTTACATTTGGTTAAAAAAAAAAGAAGAAAAAGAAAAGGCTTACTAAACTGACCACTGTGGGAAAAAGAAGGGGACTGAAAGAGAAGAAAATCAAAGAAGTAAATTCAAATGTTGACATACAAATATAGATAATACTTTCTATGGGAATATAATACTATGTTTATTATAGCAGACTGATTTTACAATAAAATATAAATAATGAACAATGCCAATAAAGTACTTAAAAATATGATATCCAAAAAGCTTTCACAACTCATTTAATTGATTTAAAAAAAAAAAAAAGGCATTGTAACCCACTTCATTAGTCTGACAGAGTTTAGCATCAACTCGAAAGCAACTAGGAGTTACGCATTATAACAGTTATGTATCATGATTTTTAAAAACATTTAAGTATCTTGCTTTTGATAATGTTCCCATTGCATCGCAGCCATTTTCATGTCAAGAAAATGTAAGCATTTCAATCATAGGATAATATTCAATTATATATTGAAACATTTCTTTCTTACCAGAGATTTAAGATGTTAACAACTATCGTAAGCCTAGGACATACAAATGTCTCAAGTATTATCATTTTCCTTGTATTATAAGGTTATTTTAGATTTTATTAAAAGATGAGTACTGTCAGGGATGGGTCTGGTGCTGTGTATAGAAATGCTAAATTCTGAATTCCAAGGTCTGGTTGCAGATTCTCATGTACACCAGCCTCTGTTACATAAATCTTGTTCCCCAATTTAAAGCTACTGGTTAAATAAAAGTGGCTAAAGCCAATTACTGGGGTGAATACAGGTAGGTAGGTTTTCAACTACCTGGCTGAGTCCCTGTAGGAACCCCGAGGTGAGAAAGAGGAAGAAGGAGAGAGAAGACTGGAGAACAGGAGATCTCCATTAGATGTAATAAACCAGGAGCACTGGGCTGAGAGAAATGGCTTCCCACCCTCCAGGACAGACCAATAGAGCAGAAATAACCCAGGTGAGACTGTCAACAGCAAATATTCGGGGAGCATAGTTAGGAATTAACCAGTCTAGCATACAGAAAAACAGACTAAGGGTAATTCGCCCAGTAATTTGTGCTAAAGCTGATTTAAAAATCTATAGGATTCTGCTTCAATTATTGGGGAACAAATTACAATAACAACTAATAGAGTTATAAAATAACATTTGAAAATACCATTTATAAATTAAAATAGAAATTAGTCAACAGAAATAGCTATAAAATTTTCATTACACACTAAGCTGCTTTCCAGAAACTCTGTATTACCTCAAGTAAGCCAGTTATGGCTGGTTTAGTTTAACCCAAATATATATGGAACAATTTTAAAATATGAAACAGTAATACCTAATTGTGTAATACTGATTGGCAGATTTGAAGCAAATACTGTGTCTATTAGGAAAATGAGGCACAGAAAGGCTAGGTATTTGAAGACCTTTCGACTGGTGTGCAGAGAAAGTGGAATGAGAGCCACAGCAGCCTTCTATGAACCACTGCGACACTATTTCAAAAATAGGATCTTGGATTTACTCATCTAATGCTTGGTACAAGAGAGCGTTTTTAAAGGTTTGTTAGCATTGGTATATTGTTATTACAGCAAAATAAGCACAGTGAAGAGGGACGAACTTAATAATCCAAATATTTATCACCTTAGCACTTTGCTAAGTATGGAGAACAGTACAATGGAGGTAATGTTCAAACGCAGGATCTAAGTGAAATCAGACCTTAAGTCAAAGATGGAGCCTTAAAGGACTTACAGAATTTTACAATGGGTAAAGACAATAAATAAAGACAAATGCTAAGGCTATGAGGAAAGGAAATAATAAAAGGAACCCATAGTGATGAGTATAATCAGGCAACATCAATTTAATCAGAAACAAGGAATCAACAAGTGGACATTAGAGAAAGCTAACATAGAGGCAAGCAAAATAAGACACTTGCTAACTGCAAGGAGAAAAAAAAAGCAAATTTAGCCACCAAATCAAGAGAGAAGATATATTTATCAGAGAAATCAATGGTTAAAAAAAGGGATTAGTATTACCACGTTTTCATCTCAACATTGTATCTACTTTAAGATAACTTTGCTCAATCTTAAAAACTTTAACACACCATTTCTTTCTTAACTAAAACTTTTGTTAGTAAGACACTGACTGACAGCTTGGTAGTCTTTCAAATAAAGGCCAGTCCTCTGACCAATGTTAGTGCCCCAGACTCAGGGCACACACAACCCTCCTCTCCAATCATCCCATTATTTCCAACTAAGTACTCTAGTTCAGCTCACATAAGAGCCGTACAGTTAATGATTCTCAACCTATTTAGTCAGCTACAACATCCCATTATTCCTCATCCTTAAGGAAATCTCTTTTCATAGACATTTAAAATTCCAGTGGTTTTGATGTCTAAATAAACAAAATGCTCTCATGGTCACCTCTTTAATATTTTTATTATTCTGAAATGCATCACTCCTAAATATCTTTATTTAAAACCTGTTTTATTCTAAGGGTTCTTTAATATGAATGGCTAAAAACAGTTAAAATAAAACCTGTATCAACATAGATAATCTACATCACATTTGGTCAAATAAGTAATTTTTATAAAATATTAGAACTTGGAGTATGAGAGGTCACCTGAAATGCCACAGCGGTCAATTTTTACTTCTGTGTCTCATGTTTCTAGTGTCTCATACCTATTTTAACACACACACACACACACACACACACACACACACACACACACACACACACACACACTCACTCTTAACTGCTCTTACTTGCTGAATCATCTCACCAACCTGAGGCTGCTATATATTTAAGACAAATTACAAAAAATGGTCAATATCAAATAATGTATACTTTAAAAACCAAGATTTTAAGGCTATAGAAAGATGGCTTAGCAGGTAAAGCACTTGCTGTTCTTCAGAATATGGGTTTGATTCCTAGCAGCCCTCTTTAGCCTCTATAGGTACCAGTCACATACATATGTGAAATACAGACATCCATGCAGTCAAAACATCCAGGCAAGGAAAATGAATTAAAATAAATTAAAAAAAAAAAATCAAGAATTTCATAGGAATCTATTTTAAATGAAACAACCAAGGTATAAGTGCTATCCTAATGAATATAAAAATAATGTTAAAAGTTATCTTGGATGTCAGCCATGGAATTAAGATAAAAAGAAATCTGAAGAAACTTTAGAAATTGCATACTAGATTAAAGCATTTCCAATTCAAGGTATCAATATAAGATATTTCAGTACTAGTAAACAGAAGACAAAAAACAAATATTTGAGAGAACTGTGCTAAACTTACTCTTAGAGGCATCTTTACCCCCAAAAGGAAGAATCATAAAAAAGTCCAAAACTGTTTTAGAAATAACCAAGTCCATGAAGGTAAACTGCTATCATGTAAGTAAAAGCCAGTCAAACTTGAGTGATAAAATTCATTCAAACTTGATTTAATACAATTGTGTAATTTGAAGCTACTAAAATTTATTGATTGAATGATTAAATGACAATGATACTGCAAAACATATTCCTAAGAAATCAGTAGCAAGTACTCTCTAAACAGTGTAAAAAAAAATCAAAGAAAATATATTTAAACATTTTTATAAGTCTCAGAATCATTATGAAAACAAGAGTTTGAAATTGAAGAATTCTCTATTATTGACAATTTTTATAACAGGTTAGAATCTTTTGTACTCACTTCCTTGAACTTTTACTACTGGTTTGTTAATATGAATGTGTGTGAATAGTAAGCTCATGTGAAATCAACTTTATAGTAAAATCACTTAGAATAAAAGTGTACATACGTCATCTAAAATAAACAAAAGAATAATCTACTGCACTCAGAAAAAGCTGGTAAGAAAACAACACAGCTCAATGTATACTAATTTTAAAAGAAAAACTACCAAGAGCAAAACATTTAACCAAAGTATAAAGAAACCCTTACTACTCCATAAAATAATAAGACGCATACTTGGTATCTAATGGCAGTCTTGATATTAAGATATTGTTCAGCATTCCCAGAGGAGTTGTTTAAAAAACACAAAGAAATACACAAACAAAAGAATAAATAAAGAAGTAAATGAGCAAACAGAGAAAACAAAGACAGTTTATTTAAAAGCAAGTGTAAATGAATGGCAATATCAAGACATACTCCAGTAAGACAGAAACTGTTAGGGGCAGAGAGGCAGCTCAGTGACTGACTGCCACGTGTTCACATTCCTAGAACCTACTAAAATGAGGGGCAGGAATGGCAGGATGCCTATAATCCTGGCATGTGGAAAGTAGATCCAGGGAGGTTGATTTTGTGACTCAGTTTCATGTCAGAGTCTCTACCTCAATAAATAACATAGAGAGCACCTGAGAAGGACACCTGACACCAGCATCTGATTCCTAATATGAACAAACACACACACACACACACACACACACACACACACACACACACACACGAACCCACATACTACTACTGTGTACATGCATATTCAAAAAGAAAGACAAATTACTATAAATTTATGTAACCACTGGGGCAGCAGAAAAACTACAAAAATAGATTTGCTAAGAAAGAAACAAATTCAAATGGCCAAGTAATGGCCAATAATTACAATACTTAGGAGACAGAAGCTAGAGAATCAGGAAGTTTAAGGTCATCCTTGGCTTGTTGAAGGCCAACCTGTTCAACATAAAATCTACAGCTTAAAAGCAACGTAATTCTCCCTGCAAAAAAAGTACAGACAAATCAAAAAAGGAATTTTGAAAGCCCAGTTAAGAAATCATATGGAAAAAATTATTAACAGGACAAGAAGATAGTTCTATCTGGAAAGGCACTTAAAAAAGAGCTCAGCTCTATTTCTGGGCCCACAGTGGAGGGAGAGAAACACTTCTGGAAGTTGTCCTCTGAACTTTACACCCATGAAAACACTCATGTGAAACCCTTCAACACAAACAACTGTGATAGGAAGAAATGTTTTTTAAAATAAATAATAAACAAATAATTCAAAACAGGATTAACACAAAACAGCAATAAAATAACGGGCCTACATACCTGGTTATTGTTTATAATACATCTACCTTAGGTCTAAACACAAAAAGAGACAAGTGTATTTTTAAAATGCATACTAGGTGTGGTGGCCCATGATTATAATCCCAGCACTGGGGAAGCCAAGGCAGCCTATTTAACCTGCTTAGTCTACTTGACAAGTTCTCCGTCAAGTGATATGTGCAGTTGTCATCTGACTTCTAGACAGAGGCACAAAAATACACCTGCATGCACACAAAAGAAAACGACAGCTATATACAGTCAGTGATAAAAACCACCTCACACACAATGCTTCAGGGATCAACAGAGCAGGATCACAAAGACTCAGTAGGAAGTAAACACACACTTCACAAGTTTACACTGCACTGCACTTGCTATTGCAGAACTTACTATTAACCAGCTGGCAAATATTTATGTATTTATGTAAAGAAATTACATCATTTTCAGGAAATGTACCTAGCAAAGAAGGAAAAAAAATCTATAATGAAAAGATACGAAACACTTAAAGAAATTGAATGAGACACTAGGAGGTATAAGCATCTCTCACGGTCAAAAATCAGCAAAATTAGTATTGTAAACATGGTAGTGTCACTGAACAAAATTCACAAATTCAATGTAAACTCTAACAAAATTCCAATGATACTTCCACAGAAATAAAGAACGAAACCCCTAAAATTCCAAATAGCTAACTAATGCAATCCTGACCTAAAAGAACAAGCTAGAAATATCATAATACACAATTTCAAATTATACAATAGTGTTAGAATGAATAAAATAAAATGTTTACCATGCAAAACCAGGCAAGTCTAGAACAGAGGACTCAAAAATGATTTATGTAACTACATCCACAGAATTCAAAAATGGCACCAAAATATATTTTGGGAAAAACAGACCCTCTAACAAATGATTCTGTGAAATCTGGACATCTGCATGTAAAAGACTGAAATAGATCCCTACCACTAACCCAGGATTTAAAAAAAAAACAAAAACAGAAAACAAAAAACAAAATCAATTCAAAATGAACCAAATACCTAACAGTAAGGGAAAATATAAGGAAAACAACTTAAAACAAGCGCCAACAAGAACTGTCTGAACAGTACTCCAATAGGAAGAATCAACAAACAGAAGTGAACCAAATTCAAAAGATTCTGCACAAATTAAAGGTTTGCCTGAGGGTACAGTGGTAAGAAGTCTGGCGAGCTCAGAGGTAGAGCTCCTGCCTAGCATAAACCCCAGTTTAGGCGTCAGTACCAAAAAGAATCTTTGATCAGAAGTAAAAGGGAAATGAATAAAGGAATGCCTCACGCAGAAACAATCAAGAGAACATTACCTGTATGTTGAAGATGTCGCAATAAAATCTACCATGTTTTGCAAATAATGTTCACAAATACAGTACAGAGTACAAAACTGAGACCCAGTAATGTAAAGGTGGGTGGGGCAGAAGACTGAGAATTCAAGGCCAGGCTGAGATATGTGCAGTTGGCTGGGGCCAGCCAAAGGCTGCACAGTAAGGCCCTCTCTCAAAAAAGAATGGAAACATTAAAAATAAAAGTCTCACTGTTTCATTATGGTACATTAAACCAGCAAATGACTTTAGGAAAAAAATGACAATCTTCATATTCAAATAATGTTTTTATCTAAGTAATCCACTGTTTAAAACAGTTCCATATATAAAGTACAGTTCAAAATCTTTTGATATAGCTACAACAAAAAGGACAAAAGTATGACCAAAAGCCCCTACACAACAAAGTCTACATAAAAAGTACATCCATAGCAGTGCAGGAATCAAACAAAAAGCCAAAGAGCAAGGAAGTGATAATAAAGAAAGGAAAAGTAAACAGAAAACAGAACACAGGATAAAAAGTCAAAAGTTAATCCTTAGGATAAAATTTATAAAATTGGTATGTCCCTGAAAACAATTAATCAAGAATAAAAAATTAAAAATCATTATTGGTAATATCAGAAAAAAAGAGGTCACATGGTTTGATAATAAAAATTAAAACAAACTTAACATCAAAAGTTTGTGGTAGACAATTTCTCCAAAAAGTATCCAGCATAGGCATCCAATAAGTCTGAACCAGCATCAAACTACTCAACTGGATCAATAATCTGAAATCTTCTGAAAACAAATTACGGTATACAGTTTCTCTAGCTGGACTTCTAAATATTCAAAAAACGCATGCATCACAGATGCATGAATTCTGCCCCACAAACAAAACCCAGAAGAATGTATATTTCCTAAGTCATTTATTTGTCAAAGTTAACAAACTTTAAAGTACTGCATAAGATCTGTGTAAGAAAAAACAACTTTACTCTCTCACCCATGAACACAGACATAAAACTATTCTAACAAGCTAGGCAGAGTGGCCCACACCTTAATCCTAGCACTTTGAAGGCAAAGCCAGGCAGATCTCTGTGAGTTTTAGGCCAGCTGGTCTATAAAGAGTTCCAGGACAGCCAGGGCTACACAGCGATGTCTCAAATAGAAAAAAGGAGAGAAAAAAAAAAAAAAAAAAGAAATTTCAAACAAACCACGCATGAGAGTACACACAATTACTTGGTGTGCTTTACAAAGGGCTGAATTCAAGTAAAGAGATAAACTACTCTGGTGGGATCTCCTAGAATTAAAAACATTCTAGAAAAGACAACCCTGGGTCAATCTTGATGGCTGGTCACTATAGCTACTGACTTTCTGATGTTAAATCTAAGTTACTTATCCATATTAGCAGAATGAAAAGGATAAATTCTATGACTATCTCAGATATACAAAACTTCTAAAGAATACTCAATCCCATTCATAACTGAAGAAAAGGAAATCCACTTACTCAAGGGGAATAGAAATGTATTTCCTTGAATGATTAAAAACAAAACCCTAAAAAACAAAACAACAACAACAACAAAACCCTACAGAAAACTCCATACCTAATGGTGACACGTCGAATGATTTCACTTTGAGATCAGCATCAAGACTAGGATGCCCAGCTAGCACCACTTCTATTCATCACTGTACCGGATGTCCTAGCCAGCAGAGTAAGACAAGAAAAATAAATAAAGATATAAGGATCATAGAGAAAGACATTGAATTGTTATTGCAGATTATGATGTGTACATAGAAAACAAAAAAGAATCTATAAATTAGAATTAATGAAAGTCTAACAAGGTTGCTGGTGATTAAAAAATATGTAAGTCAGATGAATTTCTATGTATCAGCAATAATAAAATAAAATTAAAGACAGATACCATCTACCATTAGCATTGAAATCATAAAATCTAAACAGGATGTGGAAGACTGATAGCTTTTGAAAGTATCAAAAATTTTAAAAAGTTTGTAAGATCTAAAAGTACGCAGAAATATCATGTTTATAGGCTCAAAGGAACAATGCTATAAAGACATACTCCCTATTTTCATGAAGTCAATGCAACCCCAATAACCTCAGCAGGCTTCACATGGAAATGAATTAGCTGATCCAAATGTATCAGAAAATGCAAAGAGCCACTAACAGTCAAGAGATTCATTCAGAAAAGCAGTCACTTTAGGCTCTAGTGTATAACGTGGCACTTCTCAAAGGACAGACAATAGAGCCTGGGAGCAGAAGAGAGGGCCCAGAGGCATGTCTATGTACGTATAGGTACGTATACATGGATGTGCAATGAATGAAGCTGAAAAACTCCCGAGTAATGGGGGAGAGGATGGCCTTTCCTAATGAAGGTTCAGATGGCTGGGGATCCATGTAAAAAGATCTCTAAACGTCAAATCATATATAAAAAGCTCCAAGGAAAGCAGATCCCTAAATGTGAAAGAAAGCAAAGCTTCAAACGACAGGCAGTACAGAAAAACATTTGCATGATCACAGGTAAAGATTCTTTACCTAGCACAAAAGGCACTGTAAGAAAAATAGTTTGAATACTTTCAAGTTAGAAACTTCTGTCTATTAAACTGCACAAATAAGCCAACAGAAAATAGTATTCCAAATAGCAGGGAACATGATCTTTGTGTTAGATTAATATGAGAAAAAATGTATGCCAAAACAACTTAAGCTACAAAAAATGGAACAGCTACAGAAAGTCTTCTGTAAACAGTACTTCAGACACACATACAAGATAATCCACAGAGCCAGTGAACATAATACCAAAGTGCTCAGTCTGTCGGCCATCAAGGAAATGCCCAAATTCAAACTCCAGAAAGAGAGCAATGCATACTAGGAAGCAATGTTCTAGTTTCTGAACTAGACGATGACAAACTAGGCAAAAATAAAATGCAAATACAAACACCCATACAGGTTTGTAGAAGGACTATGCAATCCAAGGAGTACTCTCAGTAAAACATAACAGTATTCTGTTTTTAAAGTGAAGATATACATACCCTATGCCTCATTGATTCCACTTGCACCTATATACACATAAATATTCTAATATACACATATGGACAATATTGGCAATGTTTATGTACAGTCCCAACTAAAAACAACAAATGTCAACCAACAATGATGTTTAGGGAAAAAGTATTTAATCAATTCAATTGCCACTGAAACTGAATCAGTTAGTGTCCTACTTAGTTTCTTGTCAACCTGACACAAGGAGAATCTATTTGGGGAGAGGGGCTCTCAACTGAGAAAGCCTCCCCAGGAGACTGACCTGTGCGCAAGCTTGTGGGGGCATTACTTGATTAATGATTGACAGGTGGTGCTACCCCTGGGCAAGTGGTCCTGAGTTGTATTAACAAAACAAAAAACAAAAACAGGCTGAGAAAACCATGAGGAGCAAGGCACTAAAACTCCTCCACAGCCTCTGCTCCACTTCCTCCATGACTTCCCTCAGTGTTGGAAGGCAACTTGACACTTGCTAGCTGAAATAAACCCTTTCCTCCTCTAGTTGCTTTTCGTCAGTGTTCTTTAAGAATTACTGTCAACTAGTCGTATATATCCATATAGGCTTAACACTGAGCCACAGAAGGCAGGATCTCATTAAATACTGTACAAGCACATTTATATAAAGCTCAAAATTAGAGATCTAAAAATACTTTAGCAGCAACACATTCAAGAAAGGCAAGTGAAGTTACAATCATAAATATCAGAATACTAACAAGCAGGAGAGTGAGAAAGAAATCTCAGCAGTGCCCTGCTGTGTAATCAAGGAAATTATGTACGTGCTATTCTAGTCTAAAGCATAACCCTAACTGATACAACCTTCCATGCTTTATTTCACATAAAATTGCTAAAATTCAACTCATTCAAATTCCAACTGAAATGAACTAATAAAGAAGTTCCACAATTTGCTAGAAAGTCTATTTCAAAAATAAATCTAGAAAAATACTAAACAATAATTCAAATACTGGTACAGATTTGAATGGATATAATTGCTCTTGCCTGGAACTCAAATTTCTACCATTCTAACTGTGACGAAAACCTAAAACATTCATCTAAATACAGTTACTACATACTATTGATAGGTAGACCTGATGTAGCCACTAAAGAGCATCTCCTCTTACTAGTTACATGTCTTTGTGGAACTCCCTCTAAAGTTTAGTGTGGGGGCTCTGGTTTTCTTAAACAAAGAAGTAATGACTAAAGTATTAGTGTGGAAATGAGATGTCAGACCTGTGAGATGCTCAGGAGGTAAAGGTACAGAAATCCAATCTGATGATCTGAGTTTACTTTTGGGACACAAATGGTAGCACAGAACAGTTACTCACGTTGACTTCTGACCTGTGTATGCCACCTAATCCAACCCCACAAAGTAAATAAAAGTATATTCATTTTTTAGACTTAAATAAATTAGTTCCTTGGTTACTTGTAACAATTACAACTAAAATAACCAAACTCAATCATTCATGGACACACTAAAAAAATGTGTGTACTAACGAATGTTTATGTACTGCTCACTATAGGCTCCAATATCCATCAATACTTTAAATTAATATAGTTCTTAAACTAAACTATCTACAAAATACATAGCACAAGAGGAAATCAGTCACAAAGCTATTAAGACTCAATTTAAGTTAAGCCCCAGCACAATCCCCAAGAACTTTAATGACAAAACCAGAAAAGCAGCATACAATGCTATATGATATATGACTCAATGAAGTACTACAGGAAGGTTACTACAAAATATGGGCTACCAGAGAAGAGACCTGTCAGAACCAAAAAATATCAGCTATCAGAGAAAAGACCTATCAGAATCACAAAATATTGGCTACCAGAGAAATCTATCAGAACTACAAGGAGACAATTCTCCTTTCACCTCCTGACTCCAAGTTTTAGACTTTAAGACAGTTTTTGTTCAAAATTATTTGTATGCAAATATTCAGTCTAAATATTCTGCTCCAAGGAAGAGGGCAGACTCATTTTTTGACTAATATGATAAAAAGTGTCTCCCTACAGAACAAAGACTAGCCAGATTTAAATCTCCTGAGCTTAAGATCCTTACTGTAACACAAATCCATTGGATATTTCAAATGAAGTGGACCCGATTCCACACTGCCCCATGAGGGGTTGGAGTCAGGGCAGATTCAGGCAATGATGCAGCCAGACATCTCATGGGTAATGAAGTCTTCATTCTCAACCCACTAGACTCAGGTGTTTGGCCAGCATCAATAAAATATGATGGGGCTAAATGTGAGGTAAAATTACCAGTCCTCTCTGTTTTTAATCACTATAAAAACTTTTAACTGTTAATACTTACAAGGATACTGAAAAAAGAAACTCAGTAACTAATAAAAACTTCATATATTTCCATATATAGAAAATTACCAGACATTTTACTTAACTCCCATAAATCTTAATATAGCTGGGTTTTTCACTTTATTGATGCATTTATTCACTTATTCATTTATTACAAAGGACTTTACAATGAACCAAACATTTACAATAAGCTCTAAGTAAGTCTAAGTCAAAAAGGACATGTTAAATGTTTCTACAACATAACTTCATACATTCTGTTTTAACGAGTAGAGTAAGTAAGAAATATAAAATTTTATCTACTTTATATTTTCCACAGGAGGCAGGAGGCTCACAGTGTGAACACTGCATTTAAAAAAAAAAAATCCATGCATAATATATTTTTAGTCTTGTTACTCCGTATGACCCAAGGACCAAGGGCCTCTACATCATCTGGGACTTGCTAGAAATGCATACAGTCGTAGTCCAAAGACTCCCTTTAATAAAAACAAACAAAACAAAAACAAAAAAAAACTGCATTTTAATAAGATCCTAAGGTAACTCCACGAGCTCAGTCAATAGTTTGAGTATTATGTGTGCTAGAGAGATGGCAGGAAAAACACTTGCCCCTCTTGCAGGGGACCTGAATTCAGTTTCCAGCACCCACATGGTGGCTCACCATCTGTATATTCAGTTCCAGTGAGACCCATCCGCCTCTTCTGACCTCCTCTGGCACCAAGTACACATGTAGTACATTTTCATATATGCAGGCAAACACTCATACACATAAAATAAAAATGTTTTAACCTTTAAAAAGTACCATTCTGTAGAATTTAAGCAAATAAATAACTGACCACTACCTGTTATCCCACCAAACCCACCAAGAGACAAGTGAATCTAAGCATGTAATAAAGATTGTGCTTCTGCCATTATACATACAAAATAAAATTCCATAAAGGCTAGGATAGGGAAGTAAAGTCATAAACCATGCAAGGGTATTTAACTATTCACACTTAACAAAGTGGTTAGTAAGATAAATCATCAGAAGAAAAACTGAAAATATATAGTTTTATTACAAAAAAAAATTACTCATCTTTTTTTAAGTTACCAGTGTAGAACATAGTATACAGTAGATTACATATTTTAATATTTAAATCATTTAATTAATTAAACAAATAAAATTTGAATAATTAAAAGCACCTTTTAAGCAGCTCCTAAAAGAGATTTGAAAAAATTCAGATTTCAGTGTTAGTTTTTAAATGTTGTCAAAAGCAAAAAATTAATCTTCATATATTATCTATGTGTGTTAAGAGCTAAAGAAATAAATGTGTGTATGAGAACATTATGGATATACATTAGTGAATACAAAATTGTCTTTTAGGTGTCCTGCATAACTTAAGACACTGCAAATAGGTTTTAACTCTTCTTTTCATACATATTTTCCCCTATAGGAAAAGCTGCATCTCAAGTTTTATTTAAATTTCCAGGTTTTGAGACAAATTCACAATAGTTCTATTTTCTACTTTTATTGCTTTGAGATGAATCATTATGGTAAGCTGGCAGTCCTGGAGACTGGGAATCACAGGCCTTACACTGTACATAGTAGGCAAGCACTGTACAACTAAACTATATTCCTAGCCATTCAAGTAAGACCCACTTAGACTGGATGCCAGGGCTTCATAGTGAGACTTAGCCTAAAACACAAAACAAACAAAATACAAAAACAAAAAAGGAAAAACCAACAACAAAACCCCCAAATTAAATGGTTTTAAATTAAAATACTTAAACATATTTTAGCCTAAAATGCTTCTATACAATAGATACAAGGAATAACAGAAACTAAACAAACATGAAATAGCATACCTCTCTCTTATTTCTCCTGGCAACCTTGAGGAATTCCATAAGGATCTGTAGCTGAGCTGCATGTGATTCCTAGAATAGAAAATTTTAATTTTCCTTAACAAATAAAATTTCAAAAATTTCATTAACAACAGTATAATCAGTATTACAGATAAATTCACTTATGTTGTTGTACTACTTCTATGTTTTCCCATCTGCTAGTTGCAATTTCAAAGAAGAGTCAACATACATTCCATAAAGAATTTAGAACAGAAGAAATTAGTACTCTGCATGTTTTCCTTAAAAAAAAACATTTATAGGTAATGGCTTCTTTTCCCCCCAAACAAAACAACATCAAGACAAAAATCACAATAGAGCTAATGTAGTTTCTAAACATGAAAATAATTTTTCTGAAAAAAATTTATTTGCTAAGATAAACATTAATAAATGGAAAGGAACAAACATATGCCTTTCTCACAAATCGGGCCTATTAGCATTCAGAGGTAGATGGGGAGAAGACTCTGGAGCCTCTCCCTCGGAAGAAGAGGCTCTTTGGGAGTAGAGCAGTTCCCCTTGAGAATTCTGTTAGATGAGCCTTGCTTGGAATTGGATGAAATAGTTCCTTTGATGTGAAGCTACCCTCTGTCTATTGGGAGTAAACAGAAATACACTGCCCAGAAAAAGCCATGCAGCATCTACTCACAGATATGAAAATTAATAAGTATATTTTTGTAAAGTGTGTTGAAAATCAAACCTTTAAAAAGACACACACACACACACACACACACACACACACACACACACACAAATAAATAAAAAACATTAAGGGAGGATGGCAAGTACTCAAACTGGTAACTGAAATGAACTAAAGAACTGCAGATGAATAGAATATATGTCAAGACTTAAAAGCAGAATGAGAGACAGTTTATAAGCAAATACAATTCTAACATCTTATAGGTTTGAAAGGGAAAATAAAGATTAACAAAACCTTCATTTATCTTACTATGCTACAGAATTATCTGAAGCACTATTAAAACAGACACCTGGTCAGATCTAAAGTTTCTGATATTGCTATTTTATAAAAGTTCCCAGAAAAGAAGGCTCACTGTGAAATACCACCTTCTGGAAGACAGATGCGCAAACTCACAGCAACAGTGGTGACTTGTACAAGACCTTCCAAAAGACGGAGCCAATCAGCACTCACCACTCTTTAGGGAGACAGAAGTTGCTAATGGGAGACACAGTAAATCCCCTTGTTCAAGTAAACAGTCTCTCAGCTCTGTGCTCCTATTTAAATGCTGTTGATCCCTCCCAACACACACAAAAGACATTAAGGCAAGAGAGGACTTATTAGGAAGGTGGTGTTTGGTGGGAGGGGAAAAGAGGTTAAGAGGATACTGGAATAGAAAATGATCAAAGTATATTAAACATATATGTACATATGTAGAAAATTATTTTTAAGAAGACCAAAACAAAAACAAAAAAAAGGTACTAGATTATATTTAACAAAGACCTAAATAAAAATGAGTTTGTTCTACAGGAGGGGGAGTGAAATCTGATTTTTCTCCTAAGGCAGAGAAAGAAGTTTCAGCTAAGTAGGGAGCATTGATTCCACTTGCTTCTTTATCTTAATCACTGTGTGTGTGTGTGTGTGTGTGTGTGTGTGTGTGTGTGTGTGTGTGTGTGTTCCTGTAGAGGTCAGAGGACAATTTTTTAATGTCAGTTGTCTATTTCCACTATGGGAATTCAGTTCATCAGGTTTGCATGGCATGGACTTTTACCCTCTTGCCAATCCTCCACCTAATTCATAAACATCTATCAATCCTATCTATCTATCTATCTATCTATCTATCTATCTATCTATCTATCTATCTATCTATCTATCTATCTATTAACCTGTACTAAACTTGACACCCGATACTCCCAATCCCAGAGCCCAGAGTTGGTAACTACATCACTGTTGGCACAGTGCACAGTTTTGTCAAATTTGAAAATCTATTATCCTTTTTTCATTTGCTTTAGGGTCTACAAAACAGGAGCTGGAGAAATGCCTTTTCAGATGTGTTTGATCTAATAATCAATTACTGACAATGGCCTATTATTTCCAAACCTTTCTAGATACTTTTTATGTTAAAATAACCAGATTATCATTTAAAACAAAGCATCTTTTTAATTCAGGCACCACTTACTGCTTCCAGTTGTTTTTTCTTCTGCACTAGTAATTCCAACATGAGGTTGACATTAGCCAAATCAAGATTATCTTGATCAGTTCCTAGCAGATCTTGAAATATTTGCCACCTATGCCCATTCTAAAATTAAAAAGAAACATAGCAACTTAACAAGACAGCTTTAAATTCTAAAACAAAAATTTAAGAAATGCTTTCTAATATACCAAAAGTAAAATTACGATCAAATTCTAACTTACCTCTCCCCAATTACAGGCGGTACAATTTAAACATTATCTCTACTTTGAATAAATTTAGCTAATAAGTATAAAAGGTACACAGAAGTCAAATAGTAAGTTGACATTTCTAAGTATTATGAGTCAAAACAGTATTTTCAGTCTTGCAGTTGGTAAAATATTAATTTAAGCTCACTTGTCTCAATAGTTTGGGGCTAATCCCTTTAATAAAGAAACTTTGAGCAGCTTATTCACAGTACCGTGGCATCTAACCCTTCAAACTTTAGATGTAAGTAAACTCTATCCATGGTGACGCCACCAGACCCTGAAAATAATGGTTTGTCTGATAAACTGTTACAGACAATGCACTTAAGAAAGTTATTATTTACTAATTTGTGTAGCATACCTTAATAAACTCCCTTTAAGAAAAGACCATGCTTTACTAGATATTAATGTCTATTACTGAAATAAAAACATTAAAATTAGTTTAGTAGAAATAGCAATCAGAAGGGCTAAAAAATATTGCTTATTTCATAGAATAGTAATCTACTATATACGATCTCCAGCATTGTAAAACAAACAAACAAAAACAGAAATAGTAATAAGAGCTGAAACATACGGTGCTACTCACTGAGTGGTCCAATTTGAACCTCTTTTCCTCAAATCTTTGCTTCTGTTTGAGAATGAGTTCATTCACTGAAAACAAAAGTAAAAAGCATACAAAATTTGTATTTTTGTTAAATTTATTTATCTTCTAATTGTTCTGCTCAAGTAATTTTTATCTTAACTTTACAGAGTCCCAAAGTTAAAGAAATGTAAAGGAGAAATTAGTAGCTTTCTATTCTAATTAGAATTAGAAATAATTTTTTATACTTATTACTACTACATCTTCTAGTACCACCAGAGATTCTTTCTCGTATGTTCCCCTCGTTTATATGTTGCTCAATAAAGATAATTTTCATCAGGTAAAAAACATTTAAGTGCCTTCTAAGAGACAAGATTTCAAAACTTTTGCTTTGTGGTAACTTTTCTATAAACACCTTGAAGGATGCTGATAATTACACAAATTCATCTCATCCTTCTTAGTAATATGATTATTTTTCCAAATCTCAGATGTCATATAACTATCAGAGACACCAAATCTCTTCTCAACCATGGTGTAAGTAATCGAAGAAAAACTAGTCAGTTCGTTCTTTGCCAGTAATTTATATGAGGTCAAAGAAGTCACATGGTTTGTTTTCAGTTTGTGACAAGGTCTTACTATGTGCCAAGACTGACTTGGACTCTTGATGCTTCTGCCCCTCCAGATTATAGAAATGTCATGTGCTGCCCTAAAAACAGTCTAAACCATGAAAGGTGTGCTGTCTTTCAGACTATATAGGGAAAAAAAGTTATCTCCCTGTCTCCAGAATAAGATGATTTTTCAACTTTCTTAAAGCCATTTTGAAGTTCTGGAGTAGCTATGTAAAGAACAAAGGCCTATGCTCATGAAAGAAAGAATTTTAACATTATCTATTAAGTGCTGAATTAGCTCAGGAAATTCTCCTAAAATGAATACAATTTAAATAATGTTTAAGGCACTTTACTTGTATTTGGGGATGTTATGCTGTGTTGTTTGTTCTTACAGCCAACTGATCCAGAAAGCTAATCAATGTGCTAGGAATCCCTATTAGGATACAGAACTTATTTGGGTGAAAAATGGAACAAGACAGAGATGGTGAATAAGATCATCCACTCTACAAATAAATCAAGATTGATATCAAAGAAACCTTAGGTTTGATGCTTCAAAAATTAATGAATGATCCAGAGCATCAAATAACTCAAATTAGTACAAGAAATACATACGATGTAGTAGTTGTAATATAATGGAATAATCAATACTATCACTGATATAAATTTACAAATGCACAGGCCATATGAAGGTCAAGTAAGAATGGAACCAAAGTTGCCATGCTGTCTATTAAATTAAAAAATGAATAAAAAAGAATACAGATAAAAGTGTATACCGTGCTAGTGTGTGACCAACTCTCAAAACATAAGAGGATACTCTGTGAAGGTTAGTAGGGTGAAATGTTAAGAGTAGAAATATTAACACATCAGTCTGATTCTAAAATGTAGGAAACAAATACGTGACATTATTATTACAATCTATAAAAGAGAGAGTGAAAGAACTTGAAATAACACAAAGAATGAACAAGTAAAATAAACCACAGTGGGGGTACCAGGACAGCTAAGTAGTTAGGAGACTTGTTTGACTTACAGAAGACCACCTTCAGTCCCCAGCACCCACACAGAAACTCACATTCACCAATGCTTTTGTCTAGCCTTCTTAGCAGCAGGCACAGAGGTAGTACACATAAGTATTTAAAAACACAGTAGCCATATATATATAATAAAAATAAACCAATCTTTTTAAAGGAGTAAGACAGAGTTTAATGTTTCCGTTACATTAAGTTGTTAGCATGTGAATAAGAATTGTGATTTAAATAGTTAAAATATTGCACGTTCTGCATATTTTAGTGTCACATGCCATTGTATTTGATTGATTCTTTCCAATACGATTAAATCAAGTTTTTAAAGGTCATAAGTTGCAAAATAAACAGAAAATGAAAACAAACTGTTAATTGGTATGGAGTATTATAGTCTATAATATTACAGAAAGATTATATTACAAAGGGAAAAAAGCCAGGTATGGTGGTACAAGTTTATAGCCCAACATTTAAAAAGCTGCCATGGTAAGATTACAAGTTCAAAGACAAACTGAGTTGCGCGCGCGCGCACACACACACACACACACACACACACACACACAAATCTCTTCTCAAAAATAAAACATTTTTTAGTAAGGGAATAATGTAATTAAGCAAAATAAGCCTTAAACACTAAATCAGAATTTTGGGTAGATACTGAAACAGAGTATTTTCCCCCTTAAAAGCTATTCTTCGAAGAAGGTGCTATGCACAGTGCTAGAGGAGGAAAGTAATCACCAACCTTATACTGCTGTGAACCATCTGATCTACACACACACACACACACACACACACACACACACACACAAAATGGTATGTTATATATACGATACTTTTATATATATTATAAAATCTTTTATATATATATAATAGATAAATATTAATGGAACAACCATTATGGGAGTGAGTAACCAACCACTTTCTGATTGGACTTAATGCTCAAGTGACAAAAAGAAACAATACCCAGCACCACTGTCAGGCCTAAAACCTTGACTAGTAGGTTATAGGGGTTAGAAAAGAACATACTACTATTATTCTGCTAAATGAACACAGTATTAAACCAATGCCTAAATTTAAGTGTCACCTACTAGAAGGCCACATGTCTAAAAATATATGCCAGCATAAATTGGACTTGATAGGCTAGGTCAATAGAGCAATGGGGAGTGGATTTGGAAGGAATTCCAAGAAGGGTGACTATGACACAAGCACAGTATATGAAATTTTCAAAGAACTAAATGAATTTTCACCTTTAAAATTGTACCTCTAAATAAGCAGCAGTTTTTCTGGAAAATAAAAGAATCTTTTTTTCTTAAATATGCTTTACCTTTTTTTTTAATAGCACTTCTTAAAAAATATGTTTTGGTTTTACACTTTAAAATGAGAATAAAGCAGAAGTTTCTTCAAATATAAAGCTACATATATTAACTTGGCGTAAGACTTTCCTATTCTAATCTAGATAAGCAATCAGTTCTCAGAAAAAGGTAAGGTAAGGTTGAAAAAGGTAAAACCTTTACCCTTTACACAACTTGTTGTATCTCAGTGTTGCATCTCAAGAATAAGCCTAACACCGGGATAAGACTACCATAAAATATGCCACATGCATAAACACAGCACAGTCCGTAATAGGAAGATGAACTAAGTGTGAGTTTGTGGGATAGAACAGACAGACAAATGGGAAGAGGGGTGAGGGGAAGGGAGAGAGAATGAGGAGCAAGGGAGGGAGGGAAGAGAAAGAAAGAGGAGGGGAGAGACAGACAGACAGACAGACAGACAGACAACACTGCAGAGCCTCCCTTTGCAGCCCAAGCTTAAACTAAATTAAAAATCCCCCTGCATCAGCCTCTGAAATGCTGTCAAATTGCAGGTGTTCACCACCATACCAGATCTAATATAGATGCTAATGTTTGCAAATAGGAGGCTGATTCACAACAAACCTAAGAAAACTTGATTTACAAATTTTGCAAACACAGAAATGCATACAAATAGGTTGGGGGTGGAAAGTGGGGATAATCTAAAGACTGATAATCTAAAGGCCCTGAAAATGGGGTAGTCTTAGAAGATCTGGGAGAGAAAAAAAGGGACTCTGAATATACTGAGGGAGTTTAGGTTTTGTCAGAAATTCCTGCCTTTTCAAGTCTGAGTAATATTCTATATTGTATTTTATCCATTTAGTCCTTCACAGCTGATGTCCTGTGAATAACAGTTCTGTGAATAATGGGTCTCCTGGTTCCTGTGACTAATGATACTATGAATGTGCATATACAAATACTTCTGCAGAATTCTGCTTGGTGTCTATTTACAGGAAATGAAAACTTTGGGTTGTTTTCAGAAAACACCATGCTGTTTCCTACTACAAACATCATACACAAAGCTTCCCCACATCTCTGTAATCCTTTCTAGCAGAACCTTAATGAGTATATAATCTGTGTATTTTGAGTTCAATTTTTCATATTCTTTTGGTGTTGTTTTACATTTGCTGATTTACTACAAAGGATAAAGGCCAGAAGTAAAGCAGCAGTGTAGATGAACAACAGGACAGGATGTGCAGGAAGGACACAAGCTGCCGACTCTCCAGGCACGCATGCCACGCTCTCTCCTAGCACCTCCACAGGTTCAGCAACATGCACGTCTCTGTTCCAGACACCACTGGGTTCTTACAGAGGCTTCATTAAGTTTCAGGGACTGATTAAATAATGGTATCGGTCATTAGCTCACCCTTCAGTTCTCTCTTCTCCCCTTTCATCAAAGTTACAAACCTCTACCACAGTAGTTAAGTGTCCTGAGCAGCCTAGAAGCTCCCAGGCTCAGACACCTCATTTACTTGTTTATCACTGGAAGGGCATTCTACTTGGAACCCGTCACCATCATGAATTATTTATATATTTTATTGCCATATAAAATTAGTCTTAGTATTTCTGTTGTGCTTTAAAACTCATTATTCCTTAATCTGTACTGAAGTTGGGTCTGTAATTTTAAGACATTCAGCGTATAAAACTAATACCTTATTTTGAGATAACTTACTTTTGACCACCAACTGGATCTTTTGTGTTAGCCTCTCCAGTGCTGGGTATGAGCACAGGCCACCTCATTCAATTTAAAACGTTAACTGTTACATTTACACTAGCACCTGACTAAATTAGTTCCAAGTTTCTACCATTTATATTAAAGTTATACTCCAGTTCTTACATTTCCAATATTAAAATCTGTGTTTATACCTTCCCTCTTCCTCCTGGAGCCTTTCCAGTACATATACTCCACACCTGCCTCATCCAGGGATCTCTATACTCCATCTTCTCCTTCTCCATCAGAAACGCTGACCGAGCAAGCACATGTTCCCCCTCCCCATCAAACACTTCCTTCGTTACTTCTCACTGTTACATTGTCAGCAGAAACACAGAAACATGCAATACTACAGAGACATAAACTTTGCCTAAACCTCTGACAACTCCTTGAAACCTTACATTCTGTCCAAACGTGTACAAAATTCTAATGACATGTTGGGTTTGCTTTTATGGAACTGAAATATAACTGAAATGGCATTAACCATGTATAGAGTCTATGCCATAGCCCAAGAAGATGAAAACACCCTGGTGAGTGACAGACAGAAACCTGCTTCCTTCTGAATGGGATTTCTGAATAAGCCATTGTTAGCATGTATTTTGTGGAAAGAGTATAATAAAAATAATTTCAAAGACTCACCCAAGAAATTAGGATAGAGATGGTCAATATTGTCCACAACATAATTACACTTGGGACATCTATTATTGTCCTCCAAACTCTGATGAATACACTTGTAGCTATTAGCATGGAGGGAAAAAACACAAACTTAATTAAAATGACAAATCAACAAACCTGTTACAAAATACTATCTATTAGTGTTCTTTCAACATAACTAATATAACATTTATTTCCACTTTTATCTTTGTAAAACAAACAAAATACATAAAGCACTTCTGATTGAGCAATTTATAAAGTTGTACATGTAATATAAATGTGAATGGGAACTAAGTTTTAGGTTATGTAATTTATATTATACACTAGGAAAGCAAACTACTTGTATTCTTAGAGTACTGATATCGTTAGATCACACACAGAATTCAAACAAGCTAAAAGATAATATTCTATCTAGATACTCAAGCAAACACAAAAATCTAGTCGAGCATAAAAAGCCATCCTCATTAGTAACTAAAAAGTGATTCAAAATTATGTGCTAATGTTTACTAAGAATAGAAAATTAAAAGAAAATAGTATTAAACTCCAAAGATATAATCTTATATAGCTGAAGGAAATGCAACCAGTGCAATTTTCATAAAAGGTAAATGCAGGAAAAACATTAAGTTCTTATATACCCTTTAATATGGCAACTTTTATTTATAGAGATATAGCGTCAGGAATCACATATGCTGTCCAATGCAGAGTCAGCTAACCATCATAATAGCCATCTATCAGAGAAGCAGCCTAAATTACACATACAAACTGACCAAATCTGCAATAATCAATTCAATTCAATGGTATACTGGCAATAAAAATCACATTTTACATGTGTATATATCATATATTATTTATGTATAAATCATTATAAATTATACATTTATAAATTATTTCATATATATTACAGGAAATGTCCTTTCTTATATTTTTGTGGTATACCACTTTTTTTCCTTTGCACGTCTATTTACCGATATGTCCACTAATTTAGTGAGTCAGTCCTTAATTAATCACTTATAAAATCCTACTTTTCGCTCCCTACTTATTTGTCTATCCTTTAATACATACGCAATACTTTAATCCAATTCTTTAATTAAATCAGTTCCTACTTATCAATATATTTTTACATATATATATATATACATACATACACAATATATTTATATATTTGCATATACATATTTATATATATTGGTGTACTGCTTTTTAAAAATTGCTTATTTCATCAGTACTATATGTGTGTGATCGCAGGAGGTCTATGTCATGGATCAAAGGACAACTTTGTGAAGTAAGTTCTTTCCTTTCATCTTTATATGGCTTCTAGAGATCAAACTCAAGTTGATAGATCTGATTAGCAAGCTTCTTTACAATGATAGACCTTTTATAACTGTATGTTACCTTGTCTAAATAAATAAATAAATAAATAAATAAATAAATAAATAAATAAATGCTCATATACATACTCTTAACTATTGTTCAACCTTATCAGAAAAATATCAAATTGACATGGAAAAAAATCATTGTCTCATTAATATATATGTACATTTTAAATAAGCTAAAAACACATTTACAGTGTTAATTAACATTATTTCTGTCTGTGAGACATTTCGTTTTTTAACTTGTTTCTATAGTTAATGTACATTACTCTGACAATCAGAAAAAAAGTAATTTCTAAGAAATTAGAAAGGTACTTATAAGAATCATTTCTAAAAAGAAAACCTACCTTTTCTTCCTCCCAGGTTATTATGCATTTACCTCAGCCTTATAAACTGATGCTGGTTTTTACCTTGCTACCCTCCTTCCATTAGGTTTTACTCTCCTACTTCTCTACTACTTTCACTTCACATTTGTTACTTCAAGACAAGCGATATCAGGAACTGTGGTCTTTGGCAGAACACAGGGACCTAAAGTTAGAGTAATTGTCTGTCCATAATGAATCCCAGACTCCAGTATCTACTGAACAAATGATGTGAACAGTGCTGCAGAAAAACTATCATCACTCCTGCAACAACAGCAAGACTGTGATTACCATATTACCACAAGAGAGGCCCCAAATCTGACTAGACACTTCCTACATAGAAATATCAATATAGAAAATGACATTAAACATTTTCATTTTTACTATAAAAACCCATGATGAGATATACAAATAATAGATGAAGAATTCGATGTGGAAAAAGTCTTAGAAAAAGAGGAGGTGGATGACTATTATCTGGAAATAAACATGAGTTTGGCGTTTACCAATAAATCAAATAAAACCAGTTATGAAGGAGGAACCTAGGTAGATATACAGATGAGAGGGGTTGACAGATAAAAGAATATTTTAGATGTTAACGAAAAGCTTGTAACTGGTTGAAGCACTAAAATAATAAGTACATTTTTAAATGGTCAGTCACAAAAGAACATCTTTAATCCCTCCCCCTCCAATTTTAGGAAACACCAAAGAAGAGAACAGAAATGGGAAAGAATACTGTGAAATGCTGTATTTTAGACATGACTTAACTTTTGTACAGTAGCAGTGACTTCCTACACAAACCTTCAAAAGACTGGGCCCACTAATAAACCATCACAAATGGGGGAGGGACTCGTAAGTTGATAACTTTTTTCCAGGACCTATAGCAATTACTGGTTGCCAGGGTGTAAGGCACAGATCATGCTCCTGTGTGGCAGCCTCTGGTAAGCAGCCCTTGTTCAAGTGAGTAACTGCCTGCTCATGTTCACGTAGTCATTCCTTATCAGATGCAATGGGACCACAAAACAAACACACGAACACACAGACATGAGTCTGGGGAAAAGACTAGAAGGAATGCAGGGGGTTGGTAGGGACAGGAGGGAGATAAAAAAAAGAGTGTTATCATAATACATACATGTATGAAATTTTCAAATAACCAAAATAATAAAAAGAGAAAAACAAAACATGAGAGTAGGAGGGGGACTCTTTGGTAGAAGAGATATGGTGAAAGCAAAGGAAATAAGAGTGGACAGTGGGAAGGGTATTATGACTAAAGGATGTTATATATGAATGAATTATGAAAGAATAAATAAGATTTCAAATAGAAAAAAAGATGGCAAAAGAATTCTGAAAAGATATAATTATCCCAATAGTGAAAATATCTAACAATATTGTTCTACACAATAAAAGCTGCTTTTCTAAGCCAAGAATATATAATGCCATAATTTTATTTTAATGGAGAACATTACTAATACAAATTTAAGTATGCTGGTTTAGTCCAAACCTAACTAACTCTGAATCAGATTACAGATCATGGGCTTCACCCACTGGTAACTAAGAGATATCTACCTATCAAATGGCTACCATTTTAAACATAAAATTACAGGCACAACTTCTAATATGGACTAAAGAAATATTAAGGTTAATCTTACATGCTCATAAAATCCGTAAGTAATTGATGAAGATCCCTGATCTCAAGTAGAATTTGCTACTTCCAATAGGAAAACATAAACAAGTAAATGAGGTGTCTGAGCCTGGGAGCTTCTAGGCTGCTCAGGACACTTAACTACTGTGGTAGAGGTTTGTAACTTTGATGAAAGGGAGAGAACTGAAGGGTGAGCTAACGACCGATACCATTTTAATCAGTCCCTGAAAACTTATAATGCTGCCTCTCTGTAAGAACCCAGTGGTGTCTGGAGCAGAGACGTGCATGTTGCTGAACCTGTGGAGGTGCTAGGAGAGAGCGTGGCATGCGTGCCTGGAGAGTCGGCAGCTTGTGTCCTTCCTGCACATCCTGTCCTGTTGTTCATCTACACTGCTGCTTTACTTCTGGCCTTTAAGGTTGTGGTAAATCAGCAACATAAAACAACAACCAAAGGGAGATAAATACCAGGAACTGAAAGCAGAGTTCTGCAGAAGTATTTCTATATGTATACCGTGGTGTGAACGAGAGTGCACCACACAGGCTCATATTTCTGGCACTGTTTGGGAGGCTGTGAAACTTTTGAGAGGTCCGTCCTTGTCAGATAAGTTTATTAATGGTGGACCGCTTTTAGTGTTTACATTCTTCCTCCACTTGCTGTTTTCTCTCTCTGCTTTGAATATGCATGTGAAGATGTGTGCTCCCGGGTCCCTGATCTTCCCACCATGCCTGCTGCTTGTTGCCATGCCTCACCGCCACAATGTACTTCCATACTGCTGGACTGGGAAACGAAGACTTTTCTCTCTAAAGTTGTTTCTGGTCATGATGTTTTATTCCAGCAACAGGAAAAGTAATTAAAAACACATTCATGGCAGCATTATTCATAGGAGCCAGGAGGTTGAATCAACCTAATCTTCATAGATGGCTGACTAAATAAACAAAATGTCACCTGTACTTATAGCAGAACTCAATTCAAACTTAAAAAAGAGAACAGTGTCATAATGGAGCACAGAAAAATGCAAAGGACATTATGTGAAATAAGTCCCTCACAGGAAGACACATATGATCTAAGTACACAGAAGGAGGTTATCTAGACTGACAAATCCATACAAACAGAAAGGAGACTAGGGACTTTAGGGACTGCAGAGATGGAAAGTGAAGCACTGTCTTTACAGGTACAGCTTCAGTACTGCCAAAAGAACTGTCCAACAAATAAACACAGAACCACACAACTACAGACATCGAGATGGGCAAGATTGTAAATTCTGTATTAATTTACAATTTGAATTTTTAAGTACATCAATATAACCAATATAATCTAATGATTCAAGACAGTAAGGCCTTTTTCATCTGCTCCATTTTTTCCTATGTTTTCCGGGTCCTCCCACCTTATTCCCAAGTGACTAACTGGTATCTCAGGCTTAAGGACTGATTGATTACCCACCTTGATTTTCTAAAACACCAAAGTTTCCACAAACAGGTAATAAACACAGATTTTTAAACATATCTTAACAGCCTATGGCGCACTGGAGTATTTCACAGAAGTCCTGTACCAAACACATTTTGTATCATGAACCTATAAAGACCTATCAGTCAAAGAAACAATATAAAATTAGTTTAAATAGTGTACTTAGGGTTGCTTGCAGTTATACTGAATGAAGAGGGTCTTACCAAAAGCTGTGGCCACATTTTGTCATGTATGCCTCCTCAATCATATCAAAGCAGATGGGGCTACAAGAAAGAGAGAGATCAGTAAAATGTTCATTAAGGCAGAATGTTACACGTTGGGAAGGGCTTGTAATAAAGTCAATCAAACCAAATTTAGTGTATAGCTAAGAGTTAAGAATTCTAACCTTCTTAACAAATTCACAGGATTGAGTATAAAAGTACCATGCTTAAGCTGATCCAAAGAGCAATGAATTTTGAAATAAGTGCAATGAGTAACCTTACATTATTCAAATATTTTATCCATCCCATAATATTTATGGTGAAACATTGTTTACAGAGGCCTCAAAAAGTTCTACTCAGTATTCCTATGTTCAGAAACACTAGACCAGCTAACCCAAGTGTTCTTTTCTTGAGACTAAGTGACAGCCTAGACTCCATCCCCAACCTGAGGAGGGGAAGAGGGAGGGAGGGAACAGCCCTTGTCCTATACCAAAGAAAACTTAATCTTTGAGCGATGAATTTAGAAATGTAGTTTCAATAATGCTTCTAGATGTCAGTATAAGCTAATATATAAAATAGACCAAACAGTATGTATGTTATATATCAAGTTGTTTAATCCTTACAACACAGTAAGAGAGGTATCAGTTGTACTGCTCTTTCCTCCAACTTGAAACCTTCACTCACGGGGTGCAGGGGAGAGGAAGCCATAAAACTCAAGACACTAAGGAACCACGCAAAGCCTAACAAGCTCAGAACACAAAATTCACAAGGCCCTTCAAGCAGTGACTTCTAAAGCAAGTTAACAACTGTGGGCAAGAGGAGACTTTCTATAGTAGAGCCGCACATAGCGTACAGCCTGAGGACACACCTGCCCCAGCTGGGTTGGACTTTTGGTGATTCAGCTGCCTTTAAGTCACCCATACTACAACCAAAACCCCCAAAATTCATCAGTTCACCGAGCTAGACTTGGATGGAACCGTTTCTTTAGTCTGCCACTGCTTTCCTGTCTAGGATAAACAAACATTTGTGTTCCTCCAGGAAAAGTCACACAGCAGGACCTAAACCTAGACCCATTTTATAAATGAGGAAACTGAGACATGGAGTTGTAAAAGCCATATGGGTAGGATATAACAAAGCCACAATCAAATTCAGGTCTATGTTCTTAACCACTATCATATATGATGTTGACATTTTGAGTTAAATTTAAATTCTACTTCTCCCTTTCCTTATTTTTAGAAGATCAAAACAATACTCAAAATCCCGGCATTCTTTGCAATTAAGATTGGCTATCAGAAGCATGATTAATGGGTACAGGATTATAGCTAGCTAGAACAAATTTGAATAGCTAAATCATACTATGATAAACTATAGCTCATAAAAAGAAACTAAACATTTTTAAATAACCATGCCAGGGTATTTTCAACGCTCCTTAAACATACACACGGAAATAATAAATGCCTGAAGTAACAGATATATATTATCCTGATCAAATCATTACATATTACACACATGTACTAAAAACCTGCACTCTAAATATGAAAATAACTATGTGTCAACTAAAATAGGAAATACAGGGCTTTGGGGTGGGCTCAGTGGCAAAGCATTTGCTTTACAAGAGAAGCTGAGAAATCCAGATCATATATAAATGTGTGTGGTCTGTAGTCCAGAGCCAAGGAGGCAGACACAGGACTCCTGGGGCTCTCTTGATGACTGGTCTAGTCTAATTGTTGAGCTCCCAGCCAATGAGACGGATTCAAATAAGGTGAACAACAATCATAATAAAGATGACACCCAAAGTAGTCCTTTGACACACTGTCAAGCATGCAAGCATGCATACATGCATACACCCCCCCCCACACACACACACTCCCTTCATAGTAGTCCTTGTGGAAAATATTTTTTCAACTGTTATCATCTTTTATGTGTACATGTGCCCACCCACATTGGTTTTGGATGTGGCCTTATACACACTAGGCACTCACACAATTCATGTCCCCAGCCAAAATAGAATTTTATTGTATTTCTCTCTTTATACAAATTTTGTCTTACAACATTCATGCGAACTATACATAATAAACCAGGGCTCTTACACATGCTTATATTTTAGTATATAACTTTACTGATTTCACTTTTTCTAGGTAGTGTGTAGTATATGCATGCATGCATATGTGCACATGAATATAGAATACATGGTGGTGTTCGTCTATGTGTGTGAGTGTGGAGGTGAGAAGTGAATGTAGATGCCTTCCTTCCTCAACAACTTCACCTTTTTCAGGTGGGGGAGAGTCAGACAGCAGGCCTCTCACTGAACTTTTGAGTACACTGTTTCTGCTACACAGACAGGTTAGTGAACCTCCAAATTCATGCCTCCAGCCTTCAGTCCTAGAGTTACACTGGTGTGGATATTGCCAAGTTCAACTTTTTATGAGGATCCCAATTTGGGTCCTTGTACATTTGTAGCAAGCACTTCACTGACTGACCTATTCCCCACACTGAATGAACTCTCCCCCCCCCCGGGAATGTAAGAGAGGGAAAATGACAGGGTCTTTATGTAGTCCATGCTAGCCTGGGAGTCAATATGGAATTTCAGAGATGCCTGCCCCCACCTCCCAAATGCTGGGATTAAAAGAAATGCACCCAGCTAAAATGCACTTGACCTATCTATGTGTGTAGCTGCTGTGCAGGTGGAGGTGGAGGACTTCAGAGGCTGGCTCTCTCAGAGTATCAGGCTTGTACAGCAATTGTTTTCATTTACTGTACCATTTCACAGGCTCAACTTTGTCACTGATAGCCACATTTTTTCACACAATAATACCCAGTACTTTAGTGATGGCAAATTTATTACCAAGAATCCACAATAGAACCAAACTGTCACTAAGATCTTTAAACTTAGCTATGTATCCTATAACTCACTTCAACTGTGAAAATTTTACTGAACATGTCTAATTTTCTACATCTCAGAATCATCTGTCCCTCATTCCAACAATTAGGTCATAAAGAATGAAACAATTATTTCAAAATTATCTCAGGGAGATTTTCTTTCATTCTACCAAAACCTATATTCATGCCTGGAGGCAGATTATCTCTTATGTATACAAACTTGAATGAATGAGAGCTGTATGCAACCATGAAGAGCACTGTTACGGTACCAACAACCACAGCATATAAACCAATGCTTTAAAATGTTAAAGGATGAAGTAAGTGACAGAGAGTTAAATTTATACTCAGAAATATAATGAAATATAGTTCATTTGCACTTGAGGTCAACATCTAACTGAGAACTTTCCTTTGACCACATTATTCAGAAAAACTGGAGGGAAATACCTTTTTGAAAACTAACATCCTTGAAGGAAGGGAAACACATGAACATATTCTCATTTTTTTGGACCAAGTTTATTGTGGACTCACTCTTCCATCTGAAGGCATTTTGTAGGCAGTCACAGGACAAGCGGGGCACAAAAACTCACTGAGCAGTTGAGGAAGCACAAAAGGGATACAGACTGTTTAGGGAAGATGACAACAAGGAATGCTAACTCTGGAACAGCCATGTCAGTTTTCCTCCTTTGTGACTGTACCCCTGTAGTGGCTGGTTTTGTGTGTCAACTTGACACAAGCTGGAGTTATCACAGAGAAAGGAGCCTCAGTTGAGGAAATGCCCCCATGAGACTCAGCCGTAAGGCATTTTCTCAACTAGTGATCAAGGGGGTTGGATCCAGCCCATTGTGGGTACCAACCCTGGGCTGGTAGTCTTGGGTTCTATGAGAGAGCAAGCTGAGCAAGCAAGGGGAAGCAAGCCAGTAAGTAACATCCTTCCATGGCCTCTGCATCAGCTCCTGCTTCCTGCCCTGTGTGAGTTCCAGTCCTGACTTCCTTTGGTGATGAAAGCAAGGTGGAAAACTGAACCCTTTCCTCCCCAACTTGCTTCTTGGTAGTGATGTTTTGTGCGGGAATAGAAACCCTGACTAAGACAACCCCCAATCCAACCCCACAAGATCAGGGATAAATGATGAAGAGCTATTGTTCAAACCCAAGACATCCAACAGAGTTCCGTAAAGGTTCATAGATGAAGAGCCTATAAGGCTCTAGTTCTTGAAACCAAACCTTGCCTTCAATGTGCTCCTTAATTTTAATTAAAAATAAAAAAGAATCAGAAGGGCTGCAGAGATGGCTCAGTGGTTAAGAGCACTGACTGTTCTTCCAAAGGTCCTGAGTTCAATTCCTAGCAACCACATGATAACTAATAACCATCTGTAATGGGATCTGATGCCCTCTTCTGGTGTGTCTAAAAGCAGACAGTATACTCACATACATAAAATAAATGAATCTATCTTAAAAAAGAATCAGAAAGAACAAAGAGGTCTTAAGTTAACAATCTCTCTCTCTCTCTCTCTCTCTCTCTCTCTCACACACACACACACACACACACACACACACACACACACACACACACACACACACACGTCTGCATGCATGCTAGAGATTGAACCTAGGACCTCACTCACCCAAATGAAAATATAACCTATGAGCAGGAGGAAAGTTGATAGGTTGATTACAAAGGAATGTCTTGCTAAAATTGCCAGCAGCAAATTACCACTGCACATCAAGGCCACCACAAGCTTGCATTCCACTCAGATAAAGGCTGTTCCTTGTCTATGCCACTACAGGAAATATTCATAAGACACTTCAAGATGAGCCAGAGATAAGCAAAATTAGTGAGTTTACTAAATAATTGATTAGGAATTTCCATACAGGAAAGGACAATATACAATCACACAACGTGGTGCAGGCATCTCCAGAGAGTTCGGCCTGGGTGTGCCATCATAGCACCTGTATATATGACCCTATGGCTTTCCAAGTCACATTCTTCAAAGGATGTATTTTGTAAGTTTTAAAGGTTAGGTATGACTTAAAATTAAGAAAAAAAAGTATGAACTAGTTTACATTTTTTCCTATTCTAAAAAATCCTCTTTTGGATGAGAACTGATATGGTAAAATACAGGGTCCTAAGTAAATGAAGTTCATTTATTGTTTTTAACATCCTTGCTTGAGATGTCTCTAGGAAAACACTATCTCTGTAGGCAATTTGACATTATAAATTGTTAAAGTTCCTTGTCTCATGTTCAGCAAGAAAGGCAAACTAGATTCCAGGGTGGACAGGGCTTCTCATGTGACCTTAACTTTCCTGCCTTTCTGTCCTGTGAAAATTAGCCACAACTTAATACTGTTATTTGTAAGAAATATAAGACTACAAGCATAAATATCTAAAATATCAATCAACCCAACAAATAAACGACCCTACAATTAAACGGAAACCTATTTTTAAACACGATAAAGCTAAGAGTGTTCCTGAAATTAGGTATGGGTTTTACTTAACTGTTCTCCAGGATTTGGAGAGGAGGCATGTCCTTATCTACTACCTGCCACTCCCATTACAATTTGTCTCAGATTAAGGGCAGCAAGGGAACAAGTGGCTAAGGAGAAAAATATAAGTGAACAGCCCCTTACCTCCAATCAAGTCCATTTAAGAATCACTGTGTAATATGCTGGAACTCACAGAGCTCAAGTTTTCTAACCATAAAGCTTTCTAAACACATAAAGGGAAGTGCTAAACTGAGACTGTAAATCTGATTTCTCATTTTATCCTTTAGCCATCTCCTACCTGAAATAGTCAGTGAAAAATCGTTACACTGGTGCTACAGTAAATAACACCACTCTTTACAACTACTCTAAGGACAAAATAAGATGTGAAAGAAAAACATATTTAAGGTGTTATCAATGAATACAGAACATTATTTAAATATAAAGGACTTATTTAGATATAAAGGACTACAGTAATTTGAACTGGCTCATAGTCTAACACTGAAGTACTGAAAAGACAAAAGCACCCACAGGCCAATTAGGAATAAAAAGGATTGTTAAAACATTGCCCAATACATATCCCACTCCAAGTGTTTGATCAAAATTAAACCTAGTTTAAGGAAAAATGCACTCACTGGTTAATTCTTCTGAATAGACATTCTCACCAGAAAGAGAAATGATGAACTGAGATTCTTATACAGTGAAATATTCAGAATTCTAGCTACAAATATTCATTGGATGTTTTCTTAATAGAATATAGAACACTTATACAATATAGTATAAGAGATTAATTCCTTATTTTTATTTTATGTATATGAGTGATTTGCCTACAAGTACGTCTGGGTACAACTTGTGTACCTGGTGCCTGTGGAATCTGGAAGAGGGATTCAATCCCCTGGAAATGGAGTTACAAACAGTTGTTAGCTGCCATATGGGTGCTGGGAATCAAACCCATCTTCCGAAAGAGCAACAAGTGCTCCCTCCTAGCCACTGACGTCTTCTCACAAGCCCCTAGCCATAATTTATTTACTTTAAATGAGGTGATGAATTAATAATTTAGTCTTACTCCTAAACTAGTTATAAATACTAACAGTTAAAACCTGTCAACCACAAGTTAGAACCACATGGAAAGAGTTTCAACCAAGGAACTGTCTAGATCAGGTGGGCCTTTGGTATATCTGTAGGGGGTTGTCCTGTTTGTTAACTGAAGTAAGAAGACCCAGGCCATTGTGAGCAGCACCAACAACAGTCGATGGAGCCCCGACTGTACAGGAGTGAAGAAAGACAGTTGAGTCACAGGCAGGCAAGCAGGCAGGCAGCACGTAACACTCCTCTCTCTGCTTGACTGTGGATATGACTCTTTAAGCTCCTGCATTGATCTCTCCACAATAATGAAATGTAACAGAAACTTCGAGCCAAATAAAACTTCTTCTTTACTAAGTTGCTTGCAGTTAAGGTATTAGTCACAGAAACAGAAATGAAAATAAGACATGCCTAATGAAACCAAATGCCAACTGCACCTCATTCACCTCCAGTAATGCGGGCTACACCATAGACTGTATTACTCTCAGACAGATGGTTCAACAGTGTCTAAGTTATCTGTTTACTAACTGAATAATACTGATTTCTCACACCTCTATACTATTTAAATTATCTTAGGATGCTGGCATCTTTGTTTGAACGGCAAATAATGGCTAACAAGTAAACTCCGAAAGCAGCTTTACTAGCTTCTACCTTATCATGTGACACTACTGACTGGACAGGAATGCAAACGCCTCACCCAGGCGGTGGTGACACACACCTTTAATCCTAGCACTGGGAGGAAGAGACAGGTGGATCTTTGAGTTCAAGACCAATCTGGTCTATAGAGCTAGTTCCAGGACAGCCAGGGCTACACACAGAAACCCAGTCTCAAAAGAAAAACAAACAAAAAGGACCACTTAGACCCGACCATAAACTACTTAAATTACAAATAGCCACAGCTATACTTCTATTTCAACACACCCAAACGTTACTTCTGAATCTAAACCAAAGCAGAAATACAAATTATAGTGAACAAGGAAGTGTAGCCAATACCTTTCTCATTGGTTACAATCTCTAATCTTATCTTTAAATAGCACCATCTAAGACCATCTCCCACTGTGATGTGAACCAACTTCCTCAAGAATGACTGTGTAAGCCAACTTCCTACATCGTTACTATTAAGTCAATCAACAAGTTCCTTCTCAGGAAAGACTCAGAATTCTACCAGTTTTTGAGGCAAAAAAAAAAAAAAAATCTTAATTAGGCTCTAGTAACCCTACGACTAGTATCAAAACCCAATTAAAATTCAAAACATTCAAGACAATCAGATTCATCTTTTGCTTAAATTCCCTCTTAGATGCCAAATGACTGAATTCTACTGTGTCATTCAGGATGCCAGCTGTGAAGCAATGACTATAAAGGCGTTTCTCAAGTCAGAAGTTCCAGTGTCTACACAGCGCTGCGATAGTACCATACAACCCAGAAAACACTAAAAAACGTGTTCCCCCTTTTCCAACAGTTGAAACCTAGCAGTAAACTTTGTCATGAGCAAACTTTGACAACAAAATTATGAACAGTAGAATTGTAAGTGTCCTATCCATTCAAATGGGAGACATTTACACATTCCTATACTGGATGTGCAAAGAAAACTTTGTAAAGCATCATCAATCCATGTTTCGAGTACTATCTACTTTCTTACAATACAGTGTTGACCAGCAATTCCACGCCTCAGAATCTCAGGCACTAGTAGTTGACCTCCGAAAATCGAATTTCAAGAACTACTCCAAACTGATACTTCGTCCACTAGATGGCCAAAAATCAGTCGGGATGTAACCTCCTAGCCCGAATACCTTCTAATAACCACTTACTGGACCTCCACCTCTATCCCTTAGCACTCCCTTAAACACCTTCAGTTCCTCAACACCGTCACCTACCTCTGTGCAACACCATTTCACTATTTTGCCTAAGGATCCCAGTCCATCTCCACCTCCCAACCAGGAACCTTAACTCTGCAAACACTCAACTCTCTAGGCTCGAATCCCAGCACCTCCAACGGGCCTCCCTACACTGGACCCCGCCAGATCCAGCAGCAGAAACTCGTGATCGAGCATGCAGGGGCTGCTACGCAAACCCACCAGACGAAGTCGTTGCTTTTGTCCTCGTAGGAGTTGAGGAGCCCGTTGCAAAGCGGGGCGATCAGAGGTCGCTTCCTACTGCTGCTGCCGAGGCTGGAGCTGCTCCCTCCAACGCCGGCGCTGGGCCTGGCAGCGCAGCTGAGCCGGGACAGGCCCGCGGACACTGCCCCGCCGGCGCTCGCGCTGCCAGACACCGCGGCCGCCACTAGCACAGGCCGCCCCGGGCCGCCGAGGCCGCCGGAGCCCGCGGCTGGAGCTACCCCGCCGGACACCAGCGTCGCCGCCGAGGCCGCCACGGAAGGCGGCGACGGAGACGAGGATAAGGACGAGGAGGCGGAAGTCACCGAGGAGGCGGCTGAGGAGCCAGGGCTCGTCCCAGCGGAACCCGAACCGGCCTGGCGGCTACCTGACATCGTGACTCCCTCCCTCCCTTGGCCCTGTGCTCTGAGGCGAGGGCCGGGACGAACCGCGACCCTCCGCCGCCCCCGGCGCTCAGCTCCCGAGCATCCTGAGGACGCGCCGGGAGGTGGGCCGGGGGAACAATAAAGTTGAGCTTTCCACCGCCGCCCCACCGCCGCGTCCTACGCGAGGGGGCGGGGGAAACTATCACATCAGAGAAGCCATTACTGCCGTGGAAGCCGCCGGGGCAGCCAACCCGGGCGCGCCGAGGCTGCCGTGCTTGCGCTCGAGCGGCGGAAGGGGCGGGGCAGCGGAGCAGCTGCGCGCGCAGCCGCCGGCGCCGAAGTGTGCGGGGAGGCCCACGGTCTTGTTCTCCGTGTGGAAAGTTGGTTTCGTTCCTGACGTAGTAGAAGGATGGCCGTTTTCATGGAGCCAAAGAGTAGAAGGGGAAGGGACGGGGATCTGGTCTAGAGAACCGGGAACGCTCGAAAAGCAACTGCTTAAGCGTGATCCGGCTGGACGCAAGCGGATTGCCCAGCTAAACTTGCGGCGGTGCGGAGCAGTGGTGCCGCGCATGCGTGTGAGCGAGCGCGCATGCGGATATGGACTGGGAAATAATAAGCTCACTTGTCTTGGTCTCCTGCGGCTTCGCGGTTCTCCCCAGTTGTGTAGCAGGAATATAATTTGTTTTCGTTTAGATTTTTTTGTTTAGATTCTGAAGTCCTATTAGGAGGAGTAAGGAGCCAGGGCAGTGAAAAGGATTGTGAGCCTTGGCTTTCAAACATTTTATAGTATCAAATTATTTAATTCTTGTCCCTATTGTCACTTATCTCAATTATCCCCAACCTTTTGCAAGATCTCATTGATACTCCCTGTTTGTTGGCATAGAAGCAACAAGACTCGCCTAGTTTCATACAAAGTCCTCCCTAGGAAATGAAAACGAGTCTAAACCTCGCCGGTTTGGAAAGAAACTTTTGTCAGAGCCTCCGTCTGGACAAGGAGCAGATAGAATTCAAGTTGTCTAATGTCTGCATCTGTCTGATGATGTATCTGTTGTAGGCCCCTTTCTCCTCTGATTAAAACTATAATACTCAAGGCTACAATCCTTTTTCCTACTGTCACTGGAACAAAGAGAGGGGCAGCCCTCTTGCAACTCTAGTGGGTACAGTCCAAAAGGGAATAAGAGATGGGCACCTTCTGGTCCTGAATAAGCATACACTTGGAGTGCATATCTAAAACTGGATTATTGTACACATCCTCAAGTCTTGGGAGTTAAATTGCTGTAACTTGGGAACAGTTGTTAGGAACTCTGGACTCATGTAATTTAAAGTGATAATCAGCCAATGAAACATATTAAAAGTTTTAAGTCCTTTTTTTTGATGGCCAGGTGGCCAGTGGTCTGTCTTTGAAAAGTCTCTTGGTGCTCCAGTTGAAGGGTACAGAGTTTTTAAAGCAAAACTCACCAAGACCATAATTTACATCGACTTTTGAAATGTTTATTTCTGGCAGAGCATAGTAATTATTTTAGATATAACATCAATCATTCCTTAGTTATTTTAGTTTTTTTTTTTTTTTTTGAACTCTTGGAGTAGTTAGGTCCAGGTTAGCTGGCTACTCTCGTTGGACATTGGATTAGTCTCTTCAAAGGCAAATACTGACTGGCTAACTGGTACCATGGGAATGGAGAAGAAAACTTCTTTAAGGTCCAGGATATATAGTGCTGGTGATCTGGTGGGAGGAGAGGTATCAAAGCAGACAGATTTGGAACAGTAGGATGAGTGATTTCCACCCATTTACATCCCAGAGATCCTGGACTGGCCGATGATCTGAGGTCCCGGTTCATGGACAGGTAGGAAAGATGCATTCCAAGCCAAGTGGCCTGGGGTAAGGATGTTAACTAACTTCTCATAGCCTTTCTGATGTGAGGAGCAATTCCCATTCTAGCTTTTTGGATCATGGGATATTGGTAGACCTTTATCCATGTGGCTGTAGCCAAGAGTCTTACCCTCTACTGGTTGGTGGGTGATGAGCTGTGAAGGGAGGGGGATTTGTCTCAGTCAGTATCTTAGGGGATAGTGTTGCAGGTCCTGGAGCAGGGGCCCTGTGTCTGGATTTGTTTACACTGCGGAGTCTGGAAGAACTAGAAGATATTCTTTAGACAAAGAGGCAGTTAAGCTACATTGGTAGGGAGATGTAAGGAAATTATAGTTTCTCGAGGAGGAAAAGTGATGGTGATGCCTAATTTTTCAAAGATTTCTACACAGAAAGGGAAAGGGCAACCAGGGGTCACCAGGGAGGAGTGACTCATGAATGACCCATTTCTGGCCCAAGCTGTTTGTTTGTTTATTGTTGGTTGGTTATCTAGGTGTGAGGCGATAGCCCTTAATTATGCCAGTGGCTCCCTGACTGGTAAAGGTCCCTTTACTGGCGTCTTTTTATTGGGAACCAGTTCCATTCTTCATTTTCTTAGGATCCCTCCCATTGGACATGAGAAGTATAAGCAACAGGGAGCTAAACTGACTGAAAAGCAACCAGCACAATAGCTGCCTGCTTGCCTGTGGCTCAGTCAGCCGCCAAGGCATCTTGCATCTGCCTTTCAGTGTCCCGGTTGTTGTGTCTTTTCAGCCACCTGAATAACTTGAGAGGCCTGGAGAGCCCTCTAGCTTAGCTTTTGAAGTATTTTTGTGAATGTCCAAAGCTGATTGAGTGACAAAAGCCAAATTTAATGCCCTAACACTTTCTGGAGTAGGTGGATCAAAAGTGACTGTAAGTTCTGAAACTTGGGGGTTGGGGGAAGGAGAGTAATTGCTCAAAAAAATAACCCAAGAGACTTTTTGCTCTGAAGAAGCTCAACAGTCTTAAGACAAATTAGTCAAATTAGTGGGTTTTGATCTGCACCCAAGTACCAGTCATGAGATACAGATGAAAAGTGTTTAAGGACTGGGAATATGTGTACACATTGAGTTCTTAGTCAGGATGCTTGGATGGGAAAGCTGCCTTAAAAGTTAAGGCCAAAAAGGCTGTCCCAGCCTCTGTCCTAATAAGTTCTTCCCTTTCATCTGAATTAAAGAGTCAGAAGGAGTAGCTGACAATCACCCAGGTGTAAAGGACAGATTCCAAGAAGGGCAGTTAGGGCTTGGAGTTTATCAGAAAGAAGTGGGCCTGGGCCTTCCAGTCACAAAGCTTTGGATTCCTCTAAGTTGTTGCCCCTGCCCAGGAAGACCTGGTGCCTTCTTCAAAGGAAAAACCATAGTCAGTGAAATCACTGGTGAAAAAAAGGACCCTACCATGTGAAGCAGGCCCAAGCTGGGAACTCTTGATTTCCAGGATTTCCAGGGAACAGCCTCAATGCAGAGCCTTGGCAGGGGAGGCACTGGGTGACGAACCAGGGTGTGTAGCCTCTTAGTGGATTGGTATAACTGAGAATTTGCCATTCTACAGAAGAAAGGAGACATTTTTTGGCAGACAAAAAGTCAAAAACCTGCTAACAACAACCTATGGAGGGAGTCACCTACTAGCAGAGTCCTGAGAAACTGGCAGAATTTTTAATCCATCAAGTTAAGCAGAATGAATACAGCACAGCCCACTTCAAAGAGATGAGACACAACACCAACAGCAAAATAAAAAAAGATAACTTCCTGAGCCAAACTTTTCCTCATATATTCATTCATTCACACAGTTGGCTGTCCATTCACTCAAGCAATGTTGAAACCACCTCTCTCAGGAGACAGAACCGGGATACGGGATCTCCACTATTAGTCTCTTAACTTATTGTGGGAGACTGGGGAAGAATTTCCTGTTGGAATTTTCTTCCTAAGCCTGGAAGAGGGCTTCCAATATAGACTCATCAGAAAGTGTCTGTCTTTCTTAATTAGAGGCTCTCTGTAGGGGTCATCCCCCATAACCAGACCAGAACAGAATTCAGTATACAGACCTGAGTGTGTCTTTCTCGGGGCTTGGCTTAATAGCCAATTTACATAGTAAAAATAATGGAACACAAGTATAGGAAATGACTCCAAAGATAACTCCTGGATCACAATATCATGATGCCAGAATTAGAGACACACAATGAATAATTTAATTTGGGGGTGTATAGAGTGTAGGTTAAGAAAACATTAAGTAGACATAACCAGGAGATGATTGAAAATGCAGTCTACATTACAAGAGAAAGGTCAACATATGAGGGAAACTTTTTGGAAATTAGTAAAAGAATGATACATTAATCTTAAGTAGTTCTTAAAGACCTATTGCTTGATGAACTGTACTTCCTATTATTCTAATAAAATACACAGTCTGGGCTATTAGTCACAGAGGTTTACTCATAGTTTGAGAGGTTAAAATTCCAAGATGGGGTAGCTGTATCTGCCAGACCTCCAATGAATGTCAAATTGACTTTGTCACAATTTGGCCAAAGGTCCAGAAGGAAATAGTTTGATACAAAGGGGCTGTCTTAGTTAGGGTTTTACTGCTGGGAACAGACACCAAGACCAAGGCACTTCTTATAAGAACAACATTTAATTGGGGCTGGCTTATAGGTTCAGTCCATTATCATTAGCTAGCTTGAATAGAATAAAAATCTATTTGGTGTGTTGGCTGGGAATAACCTAGAGATACTGGTCTTGTTGAGGGTATAACCTGAAAACACTGGTCTTGTTGGGGATTAACCTAGAGACTGGAACTAGGCTCGGGTTTTGTTGCGGGGCAACTTGGAAACTAATGCTAGGTACCAGCCTGTTTGTTAGTTTACCTGAGTTTAAACTTAGGTCAGGTTCGCTAAAATGGAGTCCAAACTTAAAAGATTTAGCCTCTTAGGAGGAGCTGAGAGTGCTACATCATAATCTGAAGGCTGCTAGCAGAATACTGACTTCCAGGCAGCTAGGAGGAGGGTTTTTAAAGCCCAGACCCACAGTGACACACCTACTCCAACAAGGCCACACCTAACAGTGCCACTCTATGGGCCAAGCATATAAAAAAAATGCCAGGAGCCCAACAAACGTTTGGAGTGGTCTTGCTTTATAATAGCCTCTTGAGAGGATGGGTAGTTCTCCCTAAAAACATCATTAATCCCCCTTCAGCCACTACTTTTATAACCTAAATGTCCTCCACTATACCCTCCCTCTTAAAGGTTCTATCACCCCAACATAAACTGGGGACCAGTCTTCTAGTGCATGTAACACTCAAACCATATACAAGCCATACTAAGAATATTTCCTGTGCCCATGACTCTCAAACATTGGTGTAGAGAATAAACATTCATACAGTTCATTTTTAAACTATAGATTCCTAGGTTCTACCTCTATAGAAATTCTGACTATAGGCCTGGTGTAGGGTCTGTGAATATACTTTCCCCCAACATCCAGTTGAGTATAATGCAGGTAACTGACATTGTGAGTTAAGAGTCAGTTTGGACTACATAATGAGAATCTGTCTTCAAACAAAAAAGCAAAAAGAAATGAAAAAATACTGGTTTAAAATGTAGGGAATGTAAGAGAAATAAAATAGTCTCTTCTAGAAATGTATTCCAATGAGGAGAGGTAATATCACCCAACATGCCTCTTAGGAACAAATCATGAATACTTGGAGCCTAGCTTCAGTAAAAAGTTGCAAAAAGAAGCTGAGCAAACATGATGCAATCAATTTCCCCTTGCACTAGATAAATACATAAAAGTACACAGTAGTTTCTGCTGCCAGGACCTGTTGGGAAAGTAGAAAAGAGGAAGCACGGCGCATACAAGTGAATGCACGCACCAAACACAAGGAGACAAGACAACTCAGGAAAAACAACGAACAGAATCGTTTAAATACTGAAAACAAAGCATTCTAAGCACAAATAATTAAAAGAATCCTAAAATCTTCAATGTGTTTAGCCTTCTAAACTCAGACTAATCTATAGAGCAAGTTCAAGGAGAGGGTGGCCACCAAGTGAGAGCTTCCTCGCAAAAGTAAGAGAGGTTTAGAGGAGCCAGGATGTAGCTGATCAGCTCAACCCTCAGTACCAAACCCAAACAAATAAAAGTGAACTCATAAGAAAAAGGAGAATTTTTTTCATTCTCAAAATGAGATACAGAAATCTTTGTGAACCCAATAACATAACGATACACCTAGTAGTAAGAAACCATTAAATCCAGAAGTAGAGTTATGATTCACTCAGAGAACTGTAATTTACTTGACCTGCTATTTGAAAGGATTTATTTCTCTGAAAACATCCAACCCTGTTTTCTTTGCATGAAAATTTGCCATTATCTTGGTAAAACCATAATTATCTCTGAGAGGAGTTAGACTAACAGCACCAAAGCCCTGGCAAGTCAGTCATCGCCCTTTAAAGTTAATTTTCTTTAAGCACTCCTGACATGGGATGCTGCTTCCAATTTTAGCAAAGTGTTGCAAAATACATCCCGAGCCAATCAGAAGTATTGTAACAATGAAAGATGATAGGAAGAGTTGTATTAATGTGAACTGAACCTGAGAACCATTCCCGAATTAGGGAACAAATCAACATTTACTGAAAACTTGGGTGAAGGTGTGTACATTCAATGAAGAGATTTGAAGGTTTGGTTCTGTTGACCCTCATAAGCCAAATCAAAAGGAAGTGTGATAAAGTCTATAAGAACAAAGCAATTGGTAGCATCTGGTTTTCTTTAAAGATTTATTTATTTTATTTATATAAATACACTGTTGCTGTCTTCAGCCGCACCACAAGAAGGTGTTGGGTTCCATTACAGATGGTTGTGAGCCACCATGTGGTTGCTGGGAATTGAACTCAGGTCCTCTGGAAGAGCAGTCAGTGCTCTTAACTGCTGAGCCATCTCTCTAGCCCACCATCTGATTTTTGTTTTTTAAATTACCTTGAATTTAAGCTAAAGAAGATAATACTACTGTTCTCTTCTGTAAGCACCAGTTCTTACTTACCAGGCCAACGTCACCTAATATGGCCAAAAGGAATTAAGTCAAACCGATTTAAGGGGCAACCACACAACTGAGTTTGGATGATTTTATTGAGAGCAATCAGACTTTTTATACTTTTATCAGAAACAGAACATAATAGCAATTACCGTGACCAGTACAACTGGCTGCCAGGATACAGTGATTTTTGCAAGTTATACATGGTACACAAGATTAACGTCTAAGACCAACTGTCCAGTCAAGCGTCCATGCTTTCTTGAATACTAAAGGAACACACAGAGGAACACAAAGCAGCCTGAATGTTTCCCCGCCTGAGAGAGTACATCAGTCTTCCAGGAATACTCAGGAGCACATCGTACCCCTGGAGGCATAGACTCTAACCTGAAAAACCTACGATGCCTGCCTCTCAAGGCGCAGAGGCCAAGCTAACTTCATGTTTCCCTGCATTCTCCTTGAATTCCAGCACCCAAACCTAACTCAGCGATCTGGGCAAACTATAAAGATAGAATCAAGAAATGTTAAAACAGTCCATTGTCATTTGTAACTTGAGTTAAGTCACTTTCCTAAATCATGAGAGGTTTTTTTTCTCCCTACTAGCCTATGTATAATTGCTGAGAATTCATACCTCCCCCAGCTCCAATTCTTAACCTAATAAAGATTATTCTACACTGTTTTTATACCTTAATATAAATTACAGTCAAAAAAACTGAATTATTACATTAAGAGGAAATGGGACTTTTTCTGGGGACAAAAAGATTGCAAACTTCCTAGAATAAATGTTATGCCTCTTTGCCCTTATCTTTATAGGTATGCATGGTCTCCTTACACTCAATATTTCCTTCTAGTTTCTCGTTTTGTTGGAGTTGGTATTTTCGTGGCATGTGGTTCTGAGGATGAAACTCAAGTCATTAAGCTTGGCGGCATGTACAAGTATGAGGGTATTCTAGGCCCTATCTCTGAAATAGTGACATGAGAGACCTGGTATATTTGTTAAAGGCTCTGGGCACTAAGCTGGGCAGATACTGATCTATTCTAACCTGACTGTGCTGGCCTGGCCTACTTCCCAGCATACTTTCCAGCTATGTATCCCATTAGCTGGCCTCCTTCATTTTCTTCCTCATGGCGACTCTTGACCCTCATTCTTCCACCTGAGATCCCTTCTCACTCTCCAGCCTGGAAGTCCTGCCTTCTTCTCTCCAGTTATTGGCTGATCAGCTCTTTATTATCCAATCAGAAGCTAATGGAGAACAATGCTTTAAAAAGGCTAGTCGGAGAATGCTTCATAATAATGACAACACCAAGTCAATACCAAGTCTGCACTCCACCCAGATCTCCAGGCATAGAATCAGCATGAGAATACACAGTGCATAGAAACATCCCCCAACAGTTGAAAGTGTGTTTACCCACTGATGCCTCTCTCTGTCCCTCTGAATGTTTGGTTGTTTCTGTGACCAAGTTTCATGAGGACACTCAACTGATAGCAAAAAGAGATGATGTATAAAATTAGGGGCAAGACATAGTAATCAGTAAAAGAATGAGTTTGTATGTGATGCATATAGAAGAGAAAAGGCTACAATAAACCATGTGTGCCATTGAATTCTGCAAAACATTAATAATGTTAACATAGCAATAAATTATAAGCCTATATAAACAACCTGGGATTAAAAAGATTAGATATTTGAACATAAAATTATTAGTTCTGTTTATATTAGCTTAGATAAGAAATTAACCTGGGAGCACCTTTTACCCTTAAAGGTGATATCAACTTAATAGATGCATTCTATTCGCTGCATTAACATAACAGTTCTTGTACTCTTTCTTTGCACTGGCAGATACAACAGGTGTTTCTTTTCTCCCACAAAGACTCCTCCCACATAGAGCCCTGGGCTCATTAAACCAGTTCATCAACTGCATTTGCACTTGCCAACTTGAAATAAGAAAGTAGAAACCGATACTATCTCACCTTCAGTTTGGAAAAATTAGGTCAAAGCAGTGTCCTATTGTGCAAAAACCACTCCACCCTATGTTCAGTGACTGAGCATTGCTGGCTGACAGAATCATCTGTGTTTGACTTTATCTCAACTGATGGAAGAGTAAATCTTGGATTTTAATTGCTTGAACCAGGCATTAAGATTTATGTATACCCAGCAAATACAGAGGCGAATGCCAGGGACTAAGCCACTACCTAAAGACTATACATGGACTGACCCTGGACTCTGACCTCATAGGTAGCAATGAATATCCTAGTAAGATCACCAGTGGAAGGGGAAGCCCTTGGTCCTGCTAAGACTGAACCCCCAATGAACGTGATTGTTGGGAGGAGGGCGGCAATGGGGGGAGGATGGGGAGGGGAACAGCCATAAAGAAGGGGAGGGGAAGGGATTAGGGGGATGTTGGCCCGGAAACCGGGAAAGGGAATAACACTCAAAATGTAAATAAGAAATACTTAAGTTAATAAAAAAAAGTAATAAAAAAATTTATGTATACCAATTGTTCTTTGTTGTTACTAGATATAACTCTAGGTATATCTCTTACCAAGATATAACTAGATTTTGGTAAGGACTCCGAAGAAACTATAAACAAACTTCTGTGTTGAAGATCCAATTAAATATTGGCATTCAGGTCAGTGTCAGTTACTGGGTGTGGGTTGCTTTTCTGTTCTTGCCAGGACGCATCACCACAAGATTAATGTCATTAAACAATGAAGTTCTGCTTCCTATGACAAATTCATCACAGCCTCACAAGACAATCATCAGAACCTCACAAGACAAATCAAAAAGCTAGCATGGCTATACTACCCAGTAGGTCTTCTGGGCAATCTGCTTCTAGATTCAATAAAGTTATTGGCTGGTTCAAGGTGATAGAATGGAGGTTCCCATTTTCTTACTAGTAGATAGTCTAAGGGATACCCTTAAGGGACCTCATGGGGTATCCTGAATTCTTTGGCTTGTATTATTCATAAACTGACAACAAAGATGTTAAATATGATATTTTCCAGTGATTTAGAGAAGGAAGAGAGTGTTGACCAGGTGCAATACCTGAAGCTTTTAGGACTATAAAACTATTCTCATTGATACCTTCACTGTGGATACAAGGATCGTATGCCTATATAAAAACCCAATGAATTGGATGAAACAAAGAAAGAGCCCTACTGTAAGAGATATTACTTGATTATATACTGACATCTATGGAAACAAATTTCTCACCTAGTATTTTAGCTCTATCTTATTGCTATGACCAAAGACAGAAGTATTGCAGGATTTTGATCACATTGTAAACCCTGGGATTGTGTTGTTTCCTGGAAAAAGCTATTTCTAGTTATGGTGTGGCTCGACCATTAGCACACACAATTACTCCCAAACAACAAAGGTTTGTAGAAGGAAGCACCCATGTTTGAAAGTGATGTCTAATTATGTGGCAAACAAAGTGATGAATCAGAAAAAGATATGACAGAATATGATATGTCCAACTCTCATGAGATGAGGGATGAAGAAAAGGCTACTTAAGAGAGAGCAGATACAGAGAAAGAGAGAAGGAGAAAATGAGGCACTCTTACCAGGACAGTTATAGAGAGACTGGTTCAGAGAGGAAAAGAACAAGCTAAACACAGGTGAAGACAGAATGAGCCAGAGAATTAGAAGGATCCAGAGATTAGAATATATTGCCAAAGTTAGTATAATGACCGGCAGAACAATTCGGAAGAAACTGAGAAAAGTCAGGTTGAATCAGTCAGCTTGGAGAGGAGTTTGAGCCAGAGTAGCTGAGCTGAACCAGCCATCCCAAGTTCAGAAAGAACTAGAAATGGTAAGCTTATTCAGCAGTAAGTCTTAGAGGCTGAAAACATTCTTAGGCCTAGATTAAATTTTTTGGGAGCTAGAAGGTCCCAGGACTAGGCCTAGGTGAGCAGACTGAGGCGGTAAGCTTCAGAGACAACAACCACATCAAGCAAATCAAATATATTTTTATACAGAAGCAGCTTCAGAGTTTGTGTAAGCTCAAAGTTTGAGAGGCTGTAAGTCATTGTGGTAGAGAAAACATTGGCAATGGAAGCATAGGGCTGCTGGTGACATTGAGTCTGAAGCTGGAAAGTAGAAAGTGATGAAAGCTGATGATTAGCTTGCTTTCTCCTTTCCCTCTTTTCATTCAGTCTGTGACCTGAGCTATGGTGCATCTTTCCTCTAGCTTTACCCCGTTTCTAAACATTCTCACAGAAGTATGTCACTCAGGTGATTTAAAACCCAGCCAGGTTGACAATGAAGAGTCCTCTGGTTAGTTTTTTGTCAACCTGACACAAGTTCGACTCACCTGGAAAAAGGGAACCTCAATTGAGAAAATGCCTCCATCAAATTGACATGAAGGCAAGTCTGTTTATATTCTTGGTAAATGATTGATACAGATGGGCTCAGGCATCTACATAGGTAGCCAATCCAGAAAATATTACTCTTCCATAATGTCTCCAGCTGACACCTTCTCTTTGCTTGGCTTTCTCATCCCCTCTCCTAAGTCTTTCACTTTCTTTATTCTGAGAGGACATCTTTAGTAAATAATTTTTATAACAATTCTCATCCCAGACTTTTGCTGCTAGGAAGTATTAAAGATTTTACCCAGTCTGGAAAAGTTGCTCAGAAATAACAGAATAACAAAAGGAAGGCCAGAGAGTGTTGCTTCTGCTCAATACAGAGTGACAGGTGTCAAAATTACCCTAGTACAATGTAGTGGTTTGAATATGCTTGGCTTATGGGAAGGGGCACTCTTTGAAGGTGTGACCTTATTGGAGGAGGTGTAGCCTTGTTAGAGGAAGTGTGTCACTATGGGCTTTGAAGCTCCTATGCTTAGGCTCTACCCATTGTGGGATAAGTTACCTCTTGGCTTCCTTTGGACCAGGATGTAAAACTCTCAGCATTTCCAGCACCATATCTACCTGGATGCTGCCATGCTTCCTGCCATGATGATAATGGACTGAACCTCTAAAGCTGTAAGTCAGCCCCAGTTAAATGTTTTCTTTTAAAAGAGTTGCTGTAGTCATGGTGTCTCTTCACAGCAATGAAACCCAAAGTAAGACAGAAGTAATGTGGTTTGTATATGCTTGGCCCCTGGGAAATGGCACTATTAGGAGATGTGGCCTTGTTGAAGGAAATGTGTCACTGTGTAGGTGGGCTTTGAGTTCTCCTAGTGCTTAAGAACTACCCAGGGTGGAATAGAGCCTTCTCTTAGTTGCCTGAGGAAGACAGTCTCCTTCTGCTGCCTGAGGATCAAGATATAGAGTTGTAGGCTTCTCCAGTACCATGTCTGCCTGTATGCTGGCATGTTTTCTGCCATGATGATAATGGACTGAACCTCTGAAACTGTAAGCTAGCCCCAAGTCAATGCTGTCCTTTGTAAGAGTTGCACTGGTTTTGTTGTTTCTTCACAACACTGAAGCCCTAATTAAGACACAAACCAGCCTACAGCTCCCTGCTCCCAAACCCCATGGGAAAGAGAGCTGATTGCCCAGACCAGTGGGCAATCCTGAGACTGCAGGGCAGGAGAGACCTCCACTTCTGCCCACCTTTGCCCACATCCCTGGCCCAAGAGGAAACTGTATAGGGCCTCTGGGCACAGGAAAATAGGGGCAGTCAAGCTGCAGGAGTACTGTGGTCCAGACTGCACCCAGATCTGAACAGACCCAGTCAAACAGCTCCCTGCACCCAAATCCCGTGGGAGGGAAAGCTAGACCTTCAGAGGGGCAAATATGCCTGGGAAACCAGAGGAAACTACTCTCTGCCCACATTTCTGACTCTAGAGGAAAATGTCTAGCACTATCTGGGCCCCCTGCGCACAGGGAACCAGGAGAAGAACGGGCAGACCCTTCTGGTTCCCGCCCATGGGACAGGTGAAAGCTAGTGGACAGGAACAACTACACGCCAGAAAGAAGAACACTCTGTTCCCCTAACTGGCTGAAAGAAAACAGGAAAACAGGTCTACAGCACTCCTTACATACAGGCCTACAGGTCAGTCAAGCCACTGTCAGAAATAGCAAAACAAGGTAACAGCAGAGACAACCTGATGGCAAGAGGCAAGCACAGGAACCCAAGCAACAGAAACCAAGACTACATGGCATCATCAGAGCCAAATTCTCCTAGCAAAGCAAACACTGAATATCCAAACACATCAGAAAACCAAGATCTAGATTTAAAATCACATTTGATCATGATGATGGAGGACTTTAAGAAAGACATAAAGAACTCCCTTGGAGAAATGCAGGAAAACACAAGTAAACAAGTAGAAGCGCTTAGAGAGGAAACATAAAAATCCCTGAAAGAATTACAGGAAAACACAATCAAACAGGAGAAGGAATTGAAAATGGAAATAGAAACAATAAAGAAAGCACAAAGGGAGACAAGCCTGGATATTGAAAACCAAAGGAAGAGATAAGGAGCCGTAGATACAAGCATCACCAACAGAATACAAGAGATAGAAGAGAGAATCTCAGGAGCAGAAGATTCCATAGAAATCATTGACACAACTGTCAAAGATAATGGAAAATGGAAAAAGCTACTGGCCCAAAACATATAGGAAATCCAGGACACAATAAGAAGATCAAACCTAAGGATAATAGGTATAGAAGAGAGTGAAGACTCCCAACTCAAAGGACGAGTAAATATCTTCAACAAAGTCATAGAAGAAAACTTTCCTAACCTAAAGAAAGAGATGCCCATAAACATACAAGAAGCGTACAGAACTCAAAATACATTGGACCAGAACAGAAACTCCTCCCATCACATAATAACCAAAACACCAAATGCACAAAACAAAGAAAGAATATTAAAAGCAGTAAGGGAAAAAGGTCAAGTAACAAATAAAGGCAGACCTATCAGAAGTACACCGCACTTCTCACTAGAGACTATGAAAGCCAGAAGATCCTGGACAGATGTCATACAGACCCTAAGAGAACACAAATGCCAGCCCAGGTTACTGTATCCAGCAAAACTCTCAATTAACATAGATGGACAAAGCAAGATATTCCATGACAAAAACAAATTTACACAGTATCTTTCTACAAATCCAGCCCCACAAAGGCTAATAAATGGTAAAGCCCAACATAAGGAGGCAAGCTATACCCTAAACTAAAGAAAACTAATCGTCTTGCAACAAAACAAAGAGAAGACAAGCACACAAACATAATCTCACCTCCAAATATGAAGATAAAGGGAAGCAGCAATTACTATTCCTTAATATCTCTCAACATATATGGGCTCAATTCCCCAATAAAAAAACACAGATTAACAAACTGGATATGTAATGAGGGCCCAGCATTTTGCTGCCTACAGGAAACACACCTAAGAAACAAAGACACTACCTCAGAGTAAAATGCTGGAAAACAATTTTCCAAGCAAATGGTCTGAAGAAGCAAGCTTGAGTAGCCATTCTAATATCAAATAAAATCGATTTTCAACCAGAATTCATCAAAAAAGATAAGGAAGGACACTTTATATTTATCAAAGGAAAAATCCACCAAGATGAACTCTCAATCCTAAATATCTATGCTCCAAATACAACGGCATCTACATACATAAAAGAAACCTTACTAAAGCTCAAAACACACATTGCACCTCACACAATAATAGTAGGAGATTTCAACACCCCACTCTCATCAATGGACAGATCATGGAAACAGAAATTAAACAGAGACATAGACAGACTAACAGAAGTTATGAAGCAAATGGACTTAACAGATATTTATAGAACATTCTATCCTAAAACAAAAGAATATACCTTCTTCTCACCACATCATGGTACTTTCTCCAAAATTGACCATATAATCAGGCAAAAAACAGGCCTCAATAGATGCAGAAAGATAGAAATAATCCCATGCGTCCTATCAGACCACCACAGGCTAAAGCTGGTCTTCAATAACAATAAGGGAAGAACGCCCACATATACATGGAAGTTGAACAATGCTCTACTCAATGATAACCTTGTCAAGGAAGAAATAAAGAAAGAAATTAAAGACTTCTTAGAATTCAATGAAAATGAAGGTACAACATACCTAAACTTATGGGACACAATGAAAGCTGTGCTAAGAGGAAAACTCATAGCTCTGAGTGCCTGCAGAAAGAAACAGGATAGAGTATATGGGAAGCATTGTCTAGTCCATGATTTTAGTGGGATGGTTTCGAGTTTCTCTCCATTTAGTTTGATGTTGGCTACTGGTTTGCTGTATATTGCCTTTACTGTGTTTATGTATGGGCCTTGAAATCCTGATCTTTCCAAGACTTTTATCATGAAGTCTGTTGAATTTTGTCAAATGTTTTCTAAGCACCTAATGAGACGATCATGTGGTTTTTTTTCTTTGAGTTTGTTTATATAGTGGATTATTTTGATGGCTTTCCATATATTGAACCATCCCTGCACCCCTGGTATGAAGCCTACTTGATCATGGTGAATAATCAATTTGATGTGTTCTTGGATTTGGTTTGTGAGAATTTTATTGAATATTTTTGCATCAATATTCATAAGGAAATTGGTCTAAAGTTATCTTTCTTTGTTGGGATTTTGTGTGGTTTAGGTATGAATATAATCGAGGCTTCATATAACAAATTGGGTAGTGTTCCTCCTGTGTCTATTTTGTGGAATAGTTTGAAGGGTGTTGATATCAGGTCTTCTTTGAAGGTATGATAGAATTCTGTACTAAACACATCTGGTCCTGAGCTTTTTTTTTCTTTTTCTTTTTCTTCTTCTTTTTTTTTCTTTTTCTTTTTTTTTCTTTTTGGTTTGGAGACTTTTTAATGACTGCTTTTATTTCTTTAGGGGTTATGTGACTGTTTAGATGGTTTATCTGATCCTGATTTAACTTTGGTACCTGGTATCTGTCTAGAAAATTTCATCCAGATTTTCCAGTTTTGTTGAGTATAGGCTTTTGTAGTAGGATCTGATTTTTTTTTTAATTTCTTCGGTTTCTGTTGTTATGTCTCCCTTTTCCTTTTTCATTTTGTTAATTTGGACACTGTCTCTGTGCCCACTGGTTAGTTTGGTTAGTGGTTTATCTATCTTGTTTATTTTCTCAAAGAACTGGCTCCTAATTTTGTTGATGTTTTGTATAGTTCATTTTGTTTCTACTTGGTTTTATTTCTACTCAGCCCTGAGTTTGATTATTTCCTACAGTCTACTCCTCTTGATCGTATTTGCTTCTTTTTGTTCTGGAGCTTTCAGGTGTGCTGTCAAGCTGCTGGTGTATGTTCTCTAGTTTTTGTTCTGAAGCACTCAGAGCTATACGTTTTCCTCCTAGCACTGCTTTCCTTATGTCCCATAAGTTTGGGTATGTTTCACCTTCATTTTCATTAAATTCAAAAAATCTTTAATTTCTTCTTTGATCAGGTTATTATTGAGTAGAGCATTGTTCAGCTTCCATGCGTATATGGGATTTCTGTTGTTTTTGTTGTTATTGAAGACCAGCCTTAGTCTGTGGTGATCTAATAGGATGTATGGCATTATTTCAATCTTTTTGTATTTGATAAGGCCTGTATTTTGACCAGTTATATGGTCAATTTTCGAGAAGGTACCATGAGGTGCTGAGAAGAGGTATATTCTTTTGTTTTAGGATGAAATGTTTTATAAATATCTGTTAAATCCGTTTGGTTCATAACTTCTGTTTGTTTCTCTGTGTCTCTGTTTATTTTCTATATCCACGATCTGTCCATTGATAGAGTGGTGTGTTGAAGTCTCCCACTATTATTGCATGAGGTATAACGTGTTCTTTGAACTTTAGTAAAGTTTCTTTTATGAATGTGGTTGCTCTTGCATTTGGAGCATAGATATTCAGAATTGAGAGTTCATCCTGGTATATTTTTCTTTTGATGTACATGAAGTGTCCTTCCTCCTCTTTTTTAATATTTTATAGTTGAAAGTCGATTTTATTTGATATTAGAATGGCTACTCCAGCCTGTTTCTTGGGACCATCTGCTTGGAAAATTGTTTTTCATCCTTTTACTCTGAAGTGGTAACTGTCTTTGTCACTGAGGTGTGTTTCTTGTATACAGCGAAATGCTGAGTCCTGTTTATGTATTCAGTTTGTTAGTCTATGTCTTTTTATTGGGGAATCGAGTCCATTGATGTTAATAGATATTAAGTAATAATGATGGTTTCCTGTTATTTTTGTTGTTAGAGGTGGAATTATATTTGTGTGGCTTCCTTCTTTTGGTTGCAGGAAGATTATTTTCTTGCTTTTTCTAGAGCATAGTTTCTTTCCTTGCATTGGAGTTTTTCATCTATTATCCTTTGTAGGAATGGATTTCTGGAAAGATTTTGTGTGAATTTGGTTTTGTCATGGAATATCTTGGTTTCTCCATGTTAATTGAGAGTTTTGCTGGTTATAGTAACCTGAGCTAGCATTTGTGTTCTCTTAGGATCTGTATGACATCTACCCAGAATCTTCTAGGCTTCATAGTCTTTGTTGAGATGTCTGGTGTAATTGTGATAGATCTGCCTTTATATATTGACCTTTTTCCCTTACCGCTTTTAATATTCTTCCTTTTTTTCTTTTTGGTGCATTTCAAGTTTTGACTATTATGTGACAGGAGGAATTTCTGGTCCAATCTATTTGGAGTTCTATAGGTTTCTTGTATGTTCACGGGCATCTCTTTCTTTATGTTAGGAAAGTTTTCTTCTATAATTTTGTTGAAGATATTTACTGTCCCTTTAAGTTGGGAGTCTTCGTTCTCTTCTATATCTATTATCCTTAGGTTTGATCTTCTCATTTTGTCCTGGATTTTCTGGGTGTTATAGGTTAGGAGCTTTTTGCATTTTGCATTTTGCATTTTTGACTGTTGTTTCAATGTTCAATGTTGTTCAATATTTCTAGTCTCTCTTCTGTACCTGAGATTCTCTCTTCTATCTCTTGTATCTCTTGTTGGAAATACTTGCAGCTTTGACTCTTGTTCTCTTTCCTAGGTTTTCTATATCCTGGTTTGTCTTCCTTTGTGATTTCTTTACTATTTCTATTTCCAGTTTTAGATCCCGGATGGTTTTGTTTAATTCCTTCACCTGTTTAGTTGTAATTCCCTGTAATTCTTTAAGGGATTTTTGTGTTTCCTCTTTAAGAGCTTCTATCAGTTTACTGGTGTTCTCCTGTATTTCATTAAGGGTATTATTTATGTCCTTCTTAAAGTCCTCTATCATCATCATGAGATGTGATTTTTAAACCAAATCTTGCTTTTCTGGTGTGTTGGGGTATCTAGGACTTTCTGCAGTGGGAGAACTGGGTTCTGATTATGCCAAGTAGCCCTGGTTTCTGTTGCTTAGTTCTTGTGCTTGCCTCTTACCATCTGATTATCTCTGGTGCTAGGTGGTTTTGCTTTCTCTAACAGGAGCCTGTCCTTCCCATGGCCTGTGAGCCTGTGATCTTAGGTGTGTCAGCACTCCTGGTAGACAAGCTCTCTCTGGGCAGGATTTGGGTATGGAGGCCTGTGGACAGCCTTAGCTCCTGGGAACAGATGAAGACCTGGGCTGCTCTCTGGTTCCTTGTCAAACATTTCTAATACTGATGTTCCAAATCGACAATTAAGAGAGGAAGTAGGCCAAGAGAAGGGTTAGAGGATCACCCTAGAAAGAGGCTATCATAACATATGCTAAGGCACTATAAGAGTAATGTTCAGACTACACTTTAAAAGCTAGTGTGCTAGTACAGAATGCCAGAGGAAGAAAGAGAAAGAAATCAGACAAAAAAGACAATGTTATGAATTATGTCTACCCCTTCCCCAATTTCATGCACTTGGAGCCTACAGCAGAAGATTATAACTTTGGATGACAGGGCTTCTGATGGTTAATCCTGATGTGTCACGGTGACTGGCATTAGAATTGTGTAGGAAACATTTCATTGGTTGTGTCTGAAAACATTTCTAGAGAGAATATCTGAAGTGAAAAGATCCTTCCTGAATGTGAGCAGTACTGGCATCCCAGGCTATAGACAAATAAAAAAGGAGAAAGTGGCTTCCATTTCTCTGTGTTTCTTTACTCTCTGTGCAATGTGATCTCACTTTCCTGCCACTGAACCTTCCTTGCTGTGATAGACTTCATCCCCCAAATGGTGGGCCAAAATAAGCCCTGGCCCCTTAAGTTTCTTTTTGTAAGGTATTTGGTCATGACAACAAGAAGTAACTAATATAAAATGTATAAAAGATAAGTAAATTATAACGATCCTATTAAGGTGGGTCCTAATCCACTTTAAGCAATGTCTGATTAAGGAAGAATTTGGCCATATCAAAAAGAGCAACAAAACAAAACTAAAACTAAAAACAAAACAAAGAAAAACAAACAAAAAGCAAAGAACCTAAAAAAACAACTACAACAACAAAAAACCCCACCTACCATGGATGGATGGAAGAAAATGACTGTGTGGGACACAAAGGAGAAGCTGCCACCTGTTCTAAGAACAGCCACAGGGGAGCTACATCTGTCGATACTTCAGTCGGAGACTTGTAGCTGTAGGTAGCAAGGAAGTAAATGTCTTTTGTTCATAAAGACAGTGGTATTTTGCTATAGCAGCCTGGCCAATAATCCAGATAACGGAGCTGCTGAACAGAGATCCTTATTTGCATAAACTGGAATCACGTGTCCCCTTCGTTTTACTAATGTAAAAATATTTTTCTCATTAAGATATAGAACTTGGTGGGGTTTGGTGAGAGCAAGAGTTAAGAGCCAGTTTCTTTCCCACGAGAGGACAGATAATAATCAATGGTGTGGGGATAATTATAAGTAATTTAGCTAAAGGCCCTGAAATAACCATTTAAGCAACATGAAAGGCCATAAAACCACAAGTTTTACCTATGAGCGACAAAGGACAGTGCAAAGAGGCATCACATTCTGTGAAAGACTTTGTATGACTGAGAATGACAAGCCTTAAGTCTTCCATGGTCACAGTGTCTCTGGAGTCTAAATGCTCTCATTCATTCATCCTACTTCTGGTAATATTCAGCGTCTGAGCTCCTTCCAGCTAGTCCTAGATGAAGCCAAAGCCAAAAGCTTGAGGAGTTTCATCTAGAACCCAGTCTTAAGCCAAGCCGACTAGTAGATTTCATTCTGAGTACATCTGCTGAAGAATAGTTCAAACACAGGAAAACAACTCAAGAAAGGGGCTTCTGCTGGAAGATCTAAGAAAGTTTGGCTTTGCCATTGAACCAGAAGCATGGGGTATCAAATAGGGACCTAACCTGATGCCGCCGGAGTCTTGGTATTATCTAGCTATCATGTGAGTCTAAGCATAGCATAGGTGAAACAGTTAAAGAACGATTGGAAATGAAATTCTAACTACATAATTTTACCCATGAATTCAGTTAGGCCTGATAGCTGTATTAGCCTCAAATCTATAGCTATAAAGGTAGCAAATTCCTTTACCAATACCCTTCTATTTCACATTGTAAATGTCTTTAGTATCTTTCAGCTTGACTGTCAGACTCATGAATGTAATGAGTGTCTTCTTGTTCTATTCCTAGTATCTGGCAAAGTACCTGACTCACAGAGAACAGAATCAACATACACTTCCTGAATGGATGCTGAGTTGATGGATTTTCATACTCAAGTGCGTTAGAGACTATTCAACTTTCTGTGTATATATGACTTTACAACATCATGGATATATTTAAGTTTTGTGATTGCATGACTCAGAGATCTCAATATTATCCTCTAAATATCATGGCTTGTATTTTTAGCAGATGATGTCATTGAATACACTCCCAAACACCTCCGTAGCAAAAAATCTACTCAAAAGACATATTTTCCACTCTTATCTGTGCACATCCTGTCTATCACCTCAGATCAGCAATAGTAACTCTCTAATTTGGAACCCTCCAATACATCCTTATTTGCCTTTCTCTTTCTTGGAAACCCTCCGTGAATTCTTCAGCCTAATGTTACTCATTTGTTAATTCTCTCATTCGTGTGTTAAGCTGATGAGTCATTAGTTTATTGCTATCTGACAAACACCCTTGGGTCTGCAGGCTTAGACAGTATCTTATTTGCTTCAAGACTGTTTGTGTGCCTGACTGTTCCTAGTGAGCTTAGCAGGGAGATTCTTCAGCTCATAGACTCTCTTGTTTGCCTGTACTCAGCTGCTGAGCTGACTAGCTTATAGTTGCCTGGCCTGCAAGGACCTTGGCTAGAACAACAACAATTTGCTTTGTGTATATTCCATTCCTTTATCTTGAATATTAACTTAAGACTAAATATAATAGCAAAGCCCTCAGGTTCAGGATATTACAGGATAAGAAATAGTAAAAGAAATGACTGGTGATATTGTCTAACAAAACCAAATCTAGACTCAATAAAAGGAGAATTTACTGAAAAGGGCTTCTGCAGGGGGAGGATGGAGGGAGGAATGGGTCACTGAAGGAGATGGAGACAAGAGTGACCCAAGAGTCAGGCACAAAAAGAGTTTTTCTCTTACAGAGAGGAGGAAAGAAAATGGTTAGTCACAGTACAGGTAGAATAGCAAGGCCAAAGCCAACAGTAGCAGAAACAGCAGAATCTCAATACCTAGGTGTTGAAGCTGAAATGGGAGCCAGTGGATGGCTAAGGAATCTGCATTAGGCCTACAAAGAGCTATCAAGGCCTGGGTGCTAAGGGCCCAAGTACCACAGTGCTACACAGGAGTGAAGTGGCAGCAATGGAAGGCTCCAACTACTGCTCCCATCTGTCTGCTGCTACTGTTGGCTGCTATCTGAGGTCAAGGAACAGAAAAACTACCAAAGCCAAACCTTGGAAAACTCCTCACTCACCATAATTTCTATTCAGGTAGAGCTTGATGCCACCAGCTGATAATTAACATATTTGGTATGTTTTGGGTAAAGGAAATAATCAAGGCGGTTGCGAGCCTCACGAAGAGTTTATTCATCATACATATTTATTCATAATACGTATTTACACTATCTCCTTAAATATTGGGGAAACAGGTCTTTGTGAATTGTAAATCACTTTACTTCATAACAGTGCCACTACTAACTTTAGGAATGATGCATCTGATATCTCTTTCCTTATACTATACAGTTTTTTTGTTGTCATTTGCATACTTTTTTAAAAATAAATTAAGGGTGTTTCTTTTTTCTCAGCTGCTGAAGATTCCATTGTGCCTAAGTGATTTTTCTGCACATATTTTATCATATGCCATTTTCTATAATTTAGTGATGTCCCTTTCCCACATAAAACAGTCTTTCTGATCATTGTAATTTTCGACGTATGACAGTATTTCAAGTTTCTTGTATTTTATGACATTGTTATCTACATTTGCAAGTGAAGTGGGTCATAGTTTTCTACTTTTGTGCTTGTCTTGAACAACTGATTTATATATCTAGTTTTTATTAGCTTTGTAAATTTAGTTGAATAACGTTTTTCTCCTACAATTGTCTCTGGAAGTTCAAATAAAATGATTTTTAGAAAAAATATTTTTGCATAGATAATTTCAATCTTTAATTTACTTTGATAACTTGATTTTTGCTTCTAGAAAATGAATATACCTATATCAAATCTTATTTATTTTCGTGAATATGGTTATGTTTTTAAACCTTCACTAATTATGTATTTTATTGTGAGCTTTTTGTAAAAAAATTATTACTATAATGGTTATTTTAATTATAATTTTTGGTAACAATGATAAAAATAATAAATTTTGTTTAAAATAAAGAGCAAGGAAAATCATAAAAGGTAAGTTTGGGTCATAAAACCCTTCCTCACTGGAGCTCAGGGAGTCTTATAGAAAGTTGGGAGCAAGATTGAGGGAGTAGAAGAGAACAGGGACTCCACAGAAAGATCAACAGAATCAACTAACTTGGACTCTTGGGACTCTTAGAGACTGAATTACCAACCAAAGAGAGCATGGGCTGGACCTGCACATATGTAATAGATGAACAGCTTGTTCTACATGCAGGTTCCCCAACAACTGGAGCAGGGTTTGTCCCTGAGTCTGCTACCTGCCTATGTATCCCATGCCCCTAAATGGACAGCCTTGTCTGGCCTCAATGGAAGAGGATGTGCCTAGTCTCTCAGTGACTTAATGTGTGGTGTCTTTTGAGAAGGAAAGGTGGAATGAGGGGAGGACTTATGTGAGGGGGTACTGGGAGGATAAGAAAGTTGTAAAGTGAATAAATAAATACATTTAATAAAATAATATAATAAAAAGAAGGCATCACACAGGCTCATATATTTAAATGCTAGGGTCCTAGTTGGTAGACTATTTTGAAAAGGATTAGTTTCTGACTTTGTTGGGGGAGTTGTGTCACCAGGACTAGGCTTGGAGGTTTAAAGCCCAAGCTAGTATCAGTCTCTCTCTCTTAGCCTCCTGCTTCTGGGTCAATGTCTCTCAATTACTGCTCCAGCACAATGCCTACCGGTGCCACGCTTCCAGCCATGATGGAATAAAACTAGAAGCAAGTCCCCAGTTGAAACTTTTCTTTTCTAAGTTGTCTTGATTATGGTGTCTCTTCAGAGGAATAAATAACTATGGCACTGCTGAACAATTTTTTGAAACTTACTTTTTCTAAGTGAGATATTTTCATAAATATATTTAGTGACTTATGTCTATTTTCTGTATTTAAGTTATTGTTTCCTTGTCTACTCTCCAAGTGTGTGGTTAATGTCTATCCTTCTTCTCCTTCCCAGTCTTGCTGAAAATGTGATTTACACATTTAACTGGATGCTGTCCACCATCAACACTTCACTGATTTTTTCTTTTATTGAATATTTTTTAATTTACATTTTAAATGTTATACCCTTTCTTGGTTTCCCCTCCAGAAACCTGCTATCCCATCCCCATTCTCCATGCTTCTTTGAGGGTGCTCTCTCACCCACCCACCCATTTCCTCCCCTCCTCACCCTGACATTCCCCTACACTGGGGCATCAAGCCTTGACAAAACAAAGGGCCTGTCCTCCTATTGATGCCCAACAAGGCCATCCTCTGCTACATATGTGGATGGAGCCATAGGTCATTTTGTGTACTCTTAGGATGGTGGTTTAGTCCCTGGAAGCACTGGGCGGGGGGTCTGGTTGGTTGATATTGTTCTTCTTATGGGGTTGCAAACCCCTTCAGCTCCATCAGTCCTTTTCCTAACCCCTCCATTGAGGACCCCATTCTCCATTCAATGATTGGCTGCAAGCATCCACCTCTGTATTTGTGTGGCTCTAGCAGAGCCTCTAAGGAAATAGCTATCTATATCGATCTCATGACTGATGGTTTTAACCCCTTAGTCAAAGATCAATGACTATAGGTGTGTGGGTTCATTTCTGGGTGTGCAATTCTATTCCAGTGATCTTCCTGCCTGTCTCGGTACCAATACCATACAATTATTTTTTTTTATCACTGTTGCTATGTGATACAGCTAGAGGTTAGGGATGGTGATTCTCCTAGAAGTTCTTTTATTGGTGAGGATAGTTTTTGCTATCCTTTGCTTTTTGTTATTCCAAATGAATTTCTAAATTGCTCTTTCTAACTCTGTGAAGAATTGAGTAGGGATTTTGATGGGGATTGCATTGAATCTGTAGATTGCTTTTGGTAAAATGGCCATTTTTACTGTATCAATCCTGCCAATCCAGGGTCATGAGAGATCTTTCCATCTTCTGAGATCTTCTTTAATTTCTTTCTTCAGAGCCTTGAAGTTCTTATCATACATATCTTTCACTTTCTTGGTCAGAGTCACCCCAAAGTATTTTATATTATTTGTGACTATTGTGAAGGGTGTAATTTCTCTAATTTCTTTCTCAGCCTGTTTATCCTTTGTGTAGAGGAAGGGTACCGATTTGTTTGAGTTAATTTTATATCCAGCCACTTTGCTGAAGTTATTTATTAGGTTTAGGAGTTCATTGGTGGAATTTTTGGGGTCACTTAAGTATACTCTCATACCATCATCAAATAGTGATATTTTGACTTCTTCCTTTCCAATTTGTATCCCTTTGACCTCCTTTTGTTGTCTAATTGCTCTGGCTGGGACTTCAAGTACTGTATTGAATAAATAGGGAGAGAGTGGGCAGCCTTACTAGTTCCTGATTTTAGTGGGATTGCTTCAAGATTCTCTCCATTTAGCTTGATTTTGACTACTGATTTGCTCTTACTATGTTGATGTATGGGCCTTGAATTCCTGATCTTTCCAAGACTTTTATCACGAAGGTGTGCTGGATTTTGTCAACTGCTTTCTCAGCATCTAATGAGATGATCATATGGTTATTTTCTTTAAGTTTGTTTATATAGTGTATTATGTTGATGGATTTCCATATATTGAACCATCCCTGCAATCCCTGGGATGAAGGCTACTTGATTATGATGGATGATCGTTTTGATGTTTTCTTGGATTCCATTTGCGAGAATCTTACTGAGTATTTTGGCACTGATATTCATAAGGGAAATTGATCTGAAGTTCTCTTTCTTTGTTGGATCTTTGTGTGGTGTAGGTATAAGTTTATTTCTGGCTTCATAGAATGAATTGGGTAATCTTCCTTCTGTTTCTATTTTGAGGAATAGTTTAGAGAATGTTGGTATTAAGTCCTCTATGAAACTTTGATAGAATTCAGCACTAAACTCGTCTGGTGGTGGGCTTTCTTTGGTAGGGAAAATTTCAATGACTGCTTGTATTTCTTTAGGAGTTATGGAATTGTTTAGATGTTTATTTGATCCTGATTTAACTTTGGTCCCTGATATCTGTCTAGAAAATTGTCTATTTCATCAACATTTTCCAGTTTTCTTGAGTATAGGCTTTTGTAGTAGGATCTGATGATTTTTTTGAATTTTCTCAGTTTCTGTTGTTATATCTCTTCTTTTTCATTTCTGATTTTAATTTGGAGACGGTCTCTGTGCCCTCTGGTTAGTCTGGCTAAGGGTTTATCTATCTTCATGTTCTGAAAGAACCATGTCCTTCTTGATTTTTTTGTATAGTTCTTATAGTTTCTACTTGGTTGATTTCAGCTCTGAGTTTGATTATTTCCTGCAGTGTACTCCTCTTGGGTATATTTGCTTTGTTGTTGTTGTTGTTGTTGTTGTTGTTGTTGTTGTTGCTCCAGGGCTTTCAGGTATGCTGTCAAGCTGCTAGTGTATGCTCTCTGCAGTTCCTTTTTGGATGCACTCAGATGCATGAGTTTTTTTTCTTAGCACAGCTTTCATTGTGTCCCATAAGTATGGGTATGTTGTGCCTTCATTTTCGTGAAATTCTAAAAAGTCTTTAATTTCTTTATTTCTTCCTTGACCAAGCTATCATTGAGTTGAGCGTTGTTCAGCTTCCATGTGTATGTGGGCTTTCTGTTGTTTTTGTTGTTATTGAAGACCAGCCTTAGTCCCTGGTGATCTGATAGGATGCATGGGATTATTTCTATCTTCTTGTATCTGTTGAGCTCTGTTTTGTGACCAATTATAAGGTCAGTTTTGGAGAAGGTACCATGAGATACTGAGAAGAAGGTATATTCTTTTTTTTTAGGTTGAAATTTCCTATAGACATGTTAAATCCATTTGGTTCATAACTTCTGTTAGTTAACTGTGTCTTTGTTTAGCTCCTATTTCCATGATCTGTCCATTGATGAGAGTGGGATGTTGAAATCTCCCACTATTTTTGTGTGCGGTACAATGTGTGCTTTGAACTTTCTTAAAGTTTCTTTTGTGAATGTGGGTGCCCTTGCATTTGAAGCTTAGATATTCAGAATTGAGCATTCATCTTGGTAGATTTTTCCTTTGAAGTGTATGAAGTGTCCTGTCTTATCTTTTTTGATAACTTTTGGTTGAAACTTGATTTTATTTGATATTAGAATGGCTATTACAGGTTGTCTCTTGGGACCATTTGCTTGGAAAATATTTTCCCAGTCTTTTACTCTGTGGAAGTGTCTGTCTTTGTCACTGCAATATGTTTCCTGTATGCAACAAAATGCTGGGTTCTGTTTACGCATAGTCTGTTAGTCTATGCCTTTTTATTGGGAATTGAGTCCATTGATGTTGAGAGATCTTAGGTACTGATGATAGTTATTTCCTATTATTTTTGTTGTAAGAGGTGGAATTATGTTTGTGTGGCTATCTTCTTTAGAGTTAGTTGAAAGAAGATTACTTTCTTGCTTTTTATAGGGTGTAGTTTCCCTCCTTGTGTTGGAATTTTTTACCTATTATCCTTTTGTAGCGCTGGATTTGTGGAAAGATATTGTGAAAATTTGATTGTGTCATGGAATATCTTGGTTTCTCCATCTATGTTAATTGAGAGTTTTGCTGGATACAGTAGCCTGGGCTGGTATTTGTGCTCTCTTAGGGTCTGTATGACATCTGTCCAGGATCTTCTGGCTTTCATAGTCTCTGATGACAAGTCTGGTGTAATTCTTATAGGTCTGCCTGTATATTTTACCAGACCTTTTCCCCTTACTGCTTTTAATATTCTTTGTTTAGTGCATTCAGTGTTTTGACTATAATGTTACAGGACGAATTTCTTACTGGTCCAAACTACTTGGAGTTCTGTAGGTTTCTTGTATGCTTATTAGTTTCTCTTTCTTTAGGTTAGGGAAATTTTCTCTTATAATTTTGTTGAAGATACTACTTGCTTTTTAAGTTGGGAATCTTCACTGTCTTTTATACCTATTATCCTTACATTTAATCTTCTCATTGTGTCCTGGATTTCCTGAATGTTTTGGGTTAGGAGCTTTTTGCATTTTGCATTTTCTTTGACTGTTGTGTTAATATTTTCTATGGTATTTTCTGCCCCAGTGATTCTCTCTTCTATCTCCTGTATTCTGTTGGTGATGCTTTTATCTATGACTCCTGATCTCTTTCCTAGGTTTTCTATCTCCAGGGCTGTCTCCCTTTGTAACTTCTTTATTGTTTTTCTTTCCCTTTTTAGATCATGGATGGTTTTTATTTCAATTCCTCCACCTGTTTGGTTGTGTTTTTCTGTAATTCTTTAAGAGATTTTTGTGTTTCTTCTTTAAGTGCTTTTACTTACTTACCTGTGTTGTCCTGTATTTCTTTATAGAGTTATTTATGTCCTTCTTAAAATCCTATAACATCATCATGAGATGTGATTTTAAATCAGAACCTTGCTTTTCCCGTGTTTTGGGGTATCCAGGACTTTTTGTGGTGGGAGAACTGGGTTCTGATGATGCCCAGTGGCATTGGTTTCCGTTGCTTAAGTTCTTGCACTTGCTTCTTGCCATCTGATTATTTCTAGCGTTAGCTGGTCTTGCTGTCTCTGACAATTGCTTGATCCTCCTGTAAGTCTGTGTGTCAGCATTCCTGAGAGACCACCTCTGTCCCAGTGGGATCTGGGCACTGAGCCCTGTGGCAAAGTGTCAGCTATGGGTGCAGATGGAAACTGAAAGGATCTGTTCCAGATTGCTCTTCAGTTCCCGTATTCTGAGGGCTCCAGGTAGGTCCCTCTGAGCAGAAGTGGTATTCTCACCTTCACAGATTTTTAAAATTCATTTTTAATCTTTTTTTTGATAGATAGTTTTTTCTTCATCTAAGATATGCTAATTACAATTTTCCCTCCCTCTATTCCTCCCAGTTCCTCCCCATCTCCTCTCCCATTTGGATTCATTCCCTTTCTGTCTCTCATTACAAAACAGGTTCTAAGGGATAAAAAAAATATTAAATATAATAAGATGAAAAACACAAATACATCACAGTTGGATAAAACAAACAAAGGGAGAAAGTAGCCCAAGAGAAGACACAAGAAACAAAGAATCACTCATTCACACACACAGGAATTCCATAAAAATACTGAACTAGAAGCCATAATATATAGGTAGAAGACATGGTGCAACCCATAAAGGCCCTGTGTATGTTCATATGAGCTTTGATAATGTTGATTTAGAGGGCCCTCTTTTTTGGTGTCCTCTATCTCCTCTGGTTTTTATACTCTTTCTTCCTCCTCTTTCTCAGGGATCCCTGAGCCCTGAAGGAGAAATTTGATATATGCCATTTAGAGCTGAATGTTCTAAGGTCTTTCACTCTATGAAATTTGTCTAGCTGTGGTTTCTGTTTTGGATCAATCTTCTGTAGGAAGAAGCTTCTCTGATGCTTGCTGAAGAAGGCATTAATTTATGAATATATCATAATGTCTATACTCCTATATTCATTTTATTGCTATGCTTGAGGCTGGAAAGATGGCTCAATATTTAAGAGAACTCTTTTCTCTCGAAGAGAACTGGGGTTAACTTTCCAGCACCCATATGGTAAGTCTAATTCCAGGGTCTCTAATGACTCTTCAGGCTCTGCAGTACCTGGGTATACCCACAGTGCCACGTGCATGCATACAGCCACTAACAAATAAAATAAATGTCTTCAATGAAATTAAAACTAAACAATTAATACCTATATTATTTGGACATACCTGTTACTCTTCCTCTGAAATTATCACTTGTTTATTTTCATTCTTCTCAGTCACAGTATAACATAGATTTTACATTGCTCAATGCCTATAGTATATAATTTCTATATGTACTGCAGGACTAGTATGTTCTATGTTTACTGTTTTTGATTATGTCATATTTTCCAGTTACATTCCTTCTTCTAATGAATCAGTTATACATGATTTAGGAGTATTTGATACTGTTTTTTGTTTTTAATTTCTAATTAAATTATATTATGATTACAGAAATTATCTTGTATATACATTTCTTGGAATCCTTTATATCCTAGTTGAAAACCATTTTCCCACTATTCTGTGCATTAAATGTAACATTGTGTAAGTTATTAGCATTGTGTTTTTAGTGTTCTACATAGTCTCATACAGATTTTATAGACTTCAACTATCAACTTGAATGTAAATTTTGCCTAAATTCTTTTGGCGAGTATGTTTTTCTTTATTTCAAATCCTATAGTATTTAACTAATACATAGGTCTATTATTTTAATTTCTTGATAGTTATTGTTTCTTTGATAAAATGCATTTGCTTTTTTTTTTTGTTGCTACTAATTGTTTTTTCTTTCAACTTTTTTTTTTTGAAGAGGGAGGTTTTGCTTGTTTGTATTTTGAAATAGGACATTGATATGTGGCCCAAACAGGACTTACACACACAATTCTATTGCTTCTGCCTCTTAAGCATGGGGCTTCTAGATGTATGTTACCACAGAGAGATGGAAGGCTCAAGATCACGAGTCAAAATTGTCTTGTGCTATCTTCAGACCTCTTTAAAAACTGTATTACATTTACTTGTATAAATGCAGTCCGCAGGCCAGAGGACTTGTAAAGATCCACTCTCTTTCTAACATGTGGGATCAGGGATCTCACTCAGGTTGTTAGGCTTGTCAGCCAGCACTTTGTCATCTCACTGGCCTGAGCATATATTATTATCTGAGATTCAATCACACTAACACATGTGTACCTATTTGGGTAAATCTTTTAGAATATAGTAACTTAGCAAATGACTAGCATCTGCCAACCCACAGGGGAATTATGTCACATGATAACATCTTAAATGTGTAAGGGAGCTTTTTCTGCTTCCCTGTAACCTTCCTGCCAGAGGGCCCCACCAATGTACTTGATAAATTCATGGATTTATGACTTTTCTTGTGTTCTAGGATTATAAATATTCTTCTTCCATGATATGGAAGTTTTTGACAGCTGTTTTTGACAGCCTAAGTCCATGTTCCTAGGCCATGGTAGCTCATATTTAGCTCAAAATAAACCATATTTAATTCATTCACTTAAACAACTGGAATGATCATTTCCCGGTTTCTAAGGGAAAGAGACCAGGAAAGTCAACTTCATTAATTCACAGGCAGAAACTGGAGAATTTTGGGTTGCTAGAAGGGAATAATTTATAAATGTGGACATCGTGATGCAGTAGGTGGAGGAGAGAATGAAGTGAAACATTCTAATAATACCAAAGGAACATGTGTGGGTGTCCGTGGTACTGCTATGCCAAAGATGTACTAATGACTTAAATGACTGCTAACACAGGAATGTGGACAATAATGTGAGTTATGAACATTCTAGGACTCTGATCACAGTATGCCAATGATATCCTGACCCCAGAACCTCTGAGAGAGAGACCCAGGTCTCTCTCCCCATCCCACTTAACAAAGCACTCAGTTCTCAGAGCACAAGACAAACTTGCTGCTGTTCTCAATTCCATTGCAAACCATTGATTCAAATATTTTTCCTGGGGACTTCTAAAAGCTAAGTTTAAGAACAAAATGGAGAGGTGGTAGGGAGAAGGGAAATGGGGACGAGAGTCATAATTTGAGGGAAATATAGACTGGATCCTAAGCTAGTTGGTTGGTAAAAGAAACCTAGGGACTAGACCACCAAAGAGAAGTTTTCCTGAACTCAGAAAAGCTGTCAAGAACTGACCTGACCCCAGTTCCAAAAATAAAATTAAATTTGATTAAATTCTTAAAGAACAACATAGACTCTTGGGCATTATCAAAACAAGAGAACAAAGAGACAAAAGACAGTGGAATTTAAAATTCGGGAGAGTGTTGTCATAAAGAGAAAGAAAGGAAGTGTCTTCCCAAGCTGAGTGTGCTCACTTAAAGCTACACTTCCCAAAGGAGCAACGTCCTACATTTAATGTCTATGCGAGAGTATGCGTGTGTTCACGTGTCTGTGTGTGTGTGTGTGTGTGTTTGTGTGTGTGCATGCACACTTGCATGGTGATGTAAATGTGGCATTTGGAATAGAAAGATGTGAAATTAAAGAGATATCCCTGCGTCCTTGTGAATTCTGTATATTAATTACATGCAATGTGTATACTTTATAAATATTGCTTTCCATTCTGCAGATTATCCCTTTACTCTGTTGATTGTGTCTTTTGTTTTATAGAAGCTTTCAGCTACATATAATTTTTAGTTGTCCATTTTTGTATGTTCATTGTGCTTTGGTGCCCATCTCCAAGCCTCTTCTCTACTCCAAGGTCCTGAGGAGTTTTCTCTGGTTGTTATTGTAAGATATATTACTTGATTATCTACAAGCATACTTCTTGCCTGCTGTATTGGCTACTTTTCTCATTGCTATGACAAAAGACAGAAGGAATTTAAGGAAGAGTTTATGTAGGATCGTTCTGTCACAGCAGAGAAAACATGGCAGTGGGTGCACAAGGCTGCTGGTCACATTAAGTCTGAGCTGAGGAAGCAGAAAGAGATGAATGCTTGGCTCGCTTTCTCCTTTCCCTCTTCTTATTCAGCCCGTGACCTGAGCTATGGGTGCATCTTTCCTCTTCAGTTTAACCACTCCCTAAACATTTGCCCTCAGATGTTTGCCCAGCTCTATGCCGCCTAGGTAATTCTAAAGCCAGTCAAGTTGACGATGAATGTTTTGCTGGTTCGTTTTTTGTCTGCTCCTCTGCTTTCACTGTAGTCTCCAGGCTTAGAACTCAGATCGTCGCACTCAGGTAGCCAGTGTCTTTAACTGCTGAGCTATCTCATGGAAGTTATAGGGTTCATGTTCATAGTTATTTGAAGTGCAATTACTTACTTGGTTTCTTTTTCTTTAGATAATTGGGATGTATGTACAGAAATACTGCTGACTGTTGCATGTTGATTTTATGTCATTCGGTTTAAAATATTTTAATACTTTTTGGTGGCTTTTTTATATGTTATGATGATGTCAGAAATAATGGCAATTTTGATTTTTTTTCATTTGGACTCCCTTCACTTTTTTCTTTGTATTATTGCTCTAGCTACAATTTTTAATGCTGTACTGACCTAAACAAACAAACAAACAAACAAACAAACAAACAAACAAACAGTGGTTAAAAAAGAAAAACCAGCATGACTGCCTTTTCCAGAATGTAGAAAGCTTTCAGCTTTTTCTCAATTTGATGTTAGCCACAGGACTATAGGGGATGACATTTCTTATGCTGTGCCGAGTTTTTCATTATGGAAAGAGTGCCAAGCTTTATCAAATGAAATTTTCTGCGTCTTCTAAGTTCATATTGTTTTGTCCCAAATTCTGTTGATTTGGCAAATAACATGTATTTGTATGTGTTAGACCATTCTTCCATCCCTGGATGAAACCTGTTCAACCATGATGATAATCTCTTAAAGATACTTTTATAATATATTTGCTAATGTTTGGTTGAGAAGATTTGTATATACATTCATCAGAAATACTATTAATAGAAATATTAGTCTGTAGCTTGTGTGTGTGTGTGTGTGTGTGTGTGTATGTGTGTTATGTTTGTGTTATGTTTGTGCCTACATGTCCTTGGTTTTGGTATTTGTGTAATCTCACAAGTACCAATTTATCTCATAGGATAAGCTTGGAAGAATTCTCTTCCTCTTAGTATTTTTGAGAAAAATTCCTAGTCATTTTTCTGTAACCATTTGATAGAATTTAGCAAGGAACACAGCCAGTTCCTGTCTTTTCTTTGATAGAAGACACTTTTTTTTCTGATTAAATTTAATTTCTTACCGGTGATGTGTTAAGAGTTTTCTAATTTTTGTAATTCAATATTGATAACGCTACGTGCCCTAGGACTTATCTATACCCTCCAGGGTGTCAAATGTTTGCATATAGATGTTTAAAATAATCTCCAATATGACTTAGTTTCTGTGGTATCACTTCAGATATTTCCATTTCTATCTTTGTTATTTATTTAATCCTTCTTCCTTTTGTTCTTTCTTCATTCTTTCCCTGGCAAGGATTGCTATGGAGTCTGGGTTGAACTCACAGTTCTCCCCCCTCAGCCTCTTGGGTGCTGGGGTTAGTCAAATGCACCATCTTATTCGGCCTCTTCCTTCTTAATCTATCCAAGGATTTTTTTGTAATCTCTTTGAAAAACCATCTATTTGTTTTCTTGTTTTCCAGTTTTCTTTTTAAGTATTGAGGAGCAAACAGGCCCTTGAGCATGCCAGGCTAGTGTTCTGCCACTGAGCTTACAGCCATAAAAAGTGGGCTATCAGTCCAAGACGCTGTCCCTGCGGAGGAAGCCCAGACACTTTGGGAAGAGTTCCTTCAGGTGAAGCAAGCTTGTCCACTGTGATTGATAGACCACTAAGTTCCCCTTGATCCTTGAATTATTTTAACACAACAAACTGTGTTAACTGTGGATAGCAAGACTAGCAAGCATCAGCCCAAATCAGCCCTGAAGAAATCGTGTTCCATTGACAGCATCAAGGCCAATACCCTGATCAGGCCTGTTAGAAAGAAGGTATGTGTCTTACTGGTTCCTGTTCATAATGTTTCCAGTGTTGCTAATAAAATTGCGATAATCTAAGTTTAGTCTAGCTGGTTAATTCTAAATACATATTTTTTCTCATCACAAAAACAAAGTGATAGTAAATTAACAATTGGGAGAAATTTAAAAAAGAGAGAAAATAATATTTAAAAACTCTAGCATTGAACTGCATTCTTCCTCACATTTTAAATATTGTGTTTCATTTTTACATATTTTTGTCTATTTATCATAACGTGTTAATGGAGTTACTATTTTAACTTATTTCACTTTTTAGTCTCTCTATAAAGGTATAAACATTTATGCCCCATGTTTGCAATCCTAAAGCACTCTGAATTTGCCTGTATAGTCTTTCTGGTGAATAGTACACATTCTTGCCTACCTCTTTAGTATCTCTTTCTGTTTGAAGAGCATCCTTTAATCTTTCTTGTAGAACAGGTTTGGAGATTATGTGTTATTCTTTTGGCTGTTGTTTGAACATGCCCTTATCTCTCTTGCAGCTCCAAGGGACAGCTTCGCTGTGGCTTTGTGTTCTTTTGTAAATAGAAGGTTTAACTTTTGTTTTTACCACTAGGGTAGGGCAGTTCCAAACTGTTCTTTAAAACTCCATTAGGTTAAGGTTTTTAATTTTTTTCAGATAGTCTACATGCTTACTTTTTTTTTTGTCAATTTAGATAAATGAAAATGAATCTTTCTACTTTGATTGCAAATCTGCCTACTTGTCCTTTAACAAAATTTTCTTTATCAGTTTTAAAGGTCAGTTATTAGCCTCCTATGTTTTACAATTACTATGTCTTCCTTATGAACAGATCCATTTACTATTATAAATGTCTTTGTGTATCTCTTGTTTTCTTTCCTCCTCCTTCCTTCTCCTCCTCTTCCTTCTTTTCTGCCTCCCTGTTTGCTCCTTCTTTTTAAGACTTATCTTTGTGTGTATGCCTTCATGGATGTGCCTATGTGTGCCTGGTAACTGCGGAGGTCAAACTGGGCATCAGATTCTCTAGGACTGAAGTTAGATACAAAAGGTTTTGAGCCACTATGTGGGTGCTGGGATCTGAACTCAGATCTTCTGCAAAGTGTTCTTAACTACTGAGCCATGCCTTTATCCCCTGTCTTTATTCATCTTATCCCAAAGAGCATTTTGTGTGTGTGTGTGTGTGTGTGTGTGTGTGTGTGTGTGTGTGTGATGTTGTTAGAATGTGATGGTTCAAATGCAATGTGGTACCTTGCACTGTATCCTGGGACAGAAAAAGTATATTGGTTGAGAATATCTGGGGAAAAAAATCTAAATATGGCTTGCAAGTTTATTTAATAGTAATATACTAGCAGGGGAGGAGAACTTCTGAAACATATTTATGAAAATATCATGATGAAATTCATTACTCTCTCTACTAACTTTAGACATTAAATAAGAATATAGCTATTATGAAGAAAATGTAGCACATATTGAAATGGATTCTTAATCCAACTGTAAAGAGAGTGAAAACAAATGAAACTAAAAATTTATGTTAAGTTAGAAAGATAGATCCAGAAAGACAAGTATCATGTTGTTTCTCTTATGAATAAGATAGATGATAGATAGATAATAGATAGATAGATAGATAGATAATAGATAGATAGATAGATAGATAGATAGATAGATAGATAGATAGATAGATAGATAGATAGATAGATAATGTCAAGGTAGGAAGGAGACTATGAGGGAGCAGGGAAGGATGTAAGAGAAAAGGGAGGAAAAACCAAGAATAGAATGTATGTGTCAAAAAAAGTGGAAGAGAAATGTGAGAGAAGAAAGGGAGGCAAGAGGAGGAAGAAAGAGCAGTTCATCAGAACCAAGCATAATTATGTATAAAATGCTGTAAAGTGTATTGATTTGTGTGTTAGCAAAAATATGAATAAAAATATTGAAAACATTCAATTTATAAGAACAAAACTAGATCCGTTGAGTTGCTTTTGGACTTTGAGGTTTCCCTAAGGGAGTGGGAGGCCATCAGCTTTCAGCAAGGAAGTGATATAACATGATTTGCATTTTCAGAAGGTTGGAAATTCATACATGATGACTCACGCATGAAAATATAACTTTCTATAATGTAACTCAACTAGCTTAAAATTCCTTACTTCCTCTTCCTCCTAAAAAATAACTTGAAGGCATATTTTTAAGGTAATAGTCATTCTGGGAGAAAAAAAGAAAACTACTTTTCAATCCAGTTTTCCTTGGGATAAATGTCTAGTGTTCATTTCTTCCCTTTCTTTTCTGTTCCTAACTTTTCGTTTAATGGCTAATTTGATTGTCAATTTAGCATCATCTAGAATCACCTACATGGGCTAACCTCTGGGCATGTCTGAAGAGAGTTTCTAGATTAGACCAAGTAAAGTGGACAGTACACCCTGAATACAGACAATATCTTTCCAGGCACTATGGTCTTGGATTGAACCAAAAGAAAAAGTGAACCCATCACAGAACAGTACCATTCATTAGCAACCATCCATTTCACTTTCACATGACTTAGATCACCTTGAAAGTTTGCAAAATGTTAAATATTTCTAACAACAACGTCTATTCATAATGGAATTTACCCTTCCTGAAAGCTGCATAAGTTTTGTTTGTTTGTTTCTCTGCCTGCTTATTTTTTAGTCATGTAGAATTTAATATAGAGGAATTTACCAAGCAACCAGAAAAAATAATGAGGCTATAGAGTGAATTCAGGGTCTAAAATGGGTAAAGCACATGAATACTCATTTGTTCATGGAAAATATACAAATATCACATAGCCACCGGAAAATACACCCAACACCTTTAGCTACTAAGGAGGTTGACTTTAATTTAATCAAAACAACAAAGGTTTGGTTCCTCTTACTGTGCTGAATCACCTTGATGAGAGCAATTTGTAGAGGAAAGTATTTACTTGGCTCACACTTCCATATCATGTTCATCATTGAAGGAAGTCAGGACAGGAACTCAAATAGGGCAGGATCCTGGAGGCAGAAGCAAATACAGAGGCCATGGAGGAGTGCTGCTTGTTCCTTCTTGCTTGCTCAGTCTGCTTTCTTATAGAACCTGGACCACCAGACTAGGGATGGTACCATTTACAATGTGTTACCCTCCCACACCCCCTTCAGTCACTAATTAAAAAGATGCCCTACAGGCTTGCCTACAGTCTGATCTGATGGAGACATTTTCTTAATTGAGTTTTCCTCTCAGATGTTTTTACTTCCATGGAAGATACTAATGGCAATGTTGCTCACTCCAGAGTGTGATATTTCCCTCTCAGAACAGCATGTGGAAAGCCTCTCACAGCCTACTATGTGTCCACAGGCCTTCCTTGAGGTTACATATTCTTCCCTGCCTCTTTTCACACCCGTTTGTAGTGTTTCCCCATTCATATACGCATGAAGCAAGTCTTTGGGCATGGCTGTTTGTAGGTTTCTTGGGATGCTCTGTGAAAACTCCACATTCCAGCTTAACTACACATTGCTTCTCATTTCTCAGTCTGGAGCAGGTGCAGCTCTAATTCTATTCACAGAGGATGGAAAACACCAAAATATGTGGAATGTCTTTTTGGATCATCTATTTTACAGCAAAATGGGAAGAAACATGAGTGATTTCCAAGAACATCCCCTTCCTACAAACATGGAAGAAAACAACAGAAGAGTAAGCAGAAGAAAGCTCCCTCTTCCTCAAAAATCACATAATGTACTCCACCATTTACATGTGGGGTAGAGTCTCTAGTCAGGGTTTACTGGCTTCTCTGGGCCCCAAGATAACCTCAGGTTATTTTAAGCCACCAGCTATATTGTCTATAAAAACATTCTATGGCATAGATGTTACTTTAATTTTTTAAAACCTATTTTTAATGATGTTTCTTAAATGCTTCAACCTCCCTTCTAACTCACCCACTAGAGGTAGTAGAAAAGAAAGTATATGGGAAAGTGGACCTCTTTAGAAATAGTTCTATGGAACAAAATCCCATCTGCATTATCAGGAAATCAGCAGTTCCGTTTCAGGTCAGCAGCAGCAGTTTGATTCACAAGCAAACACTTCAGAGATATACCAGCAGCCCAGTTGAGTAGTGTTGGGATAGTAGTGGTGGCATGAATGACCTAGCAGGAACAACCAGGCCTCAGCTGAATAGGCATGAGTCAGCAGGAGGGATTCGGGCCACCAGAAACACCAGGAGAAGTGAAGATCATTGAAGATATGAGACCATGAAGTGTTGCACAGCTAGATCTATAAGCAAGCCCCTCTCATAGTTCACGGAGTCCTTTTTAATACTCTCTCCAAACATCACATGTTCTTCACAGATCTTGCCCCAGCATGTGAGTCTGACTTACAAAACTCCATGTGAGTCTGTCTCAGCTGACATCAGTGTGCCAATCAGCCTGTGTCCTTGGAAGTGGCAAGAAGCCACAGCATATCACTAGAAGTTTTTCAATACATCATTTCTCTCTATTGAGTCTCGACAAATGGAGCTCAACTGTGCAATGTAAGACAGACCAATACTTGTGTGTAGTGAAGAATTCTTCATCACATGTCCTTTCACATAGTTGCTTTAGCAAAACATTTTTTTCACTTGTGTCCACTTCAGGAAAACACTATTTCATGTGTTTGGCCCAGCAAAACATCATCCAAAACAACTGACTTTCCAAAGAGCCCTTAAGTTTCCACCTCACATGGAGCTACTGGATAACCTTATACCTTTAAATCCATACAGAAAGCATCCTCACAGATTGCTAAACTTCATCTTCATCTCCATAGTATTCTCTGGGCTGAGGGTCTCATTCACATACAGTAGCATATACAAGAACATATATATGTTTGTTTCTCAGGTGCCAGCCAAGCTGTTTGTGCCTTCTACCTCACTTATCTGCTGCACCTTTTTGTAGAACTCCATAGAATATAGGTTATTCTTCTTCCATGTAAAGTATATGGAGTGTGGCCTTGACATTTCTTGACATATTCTTGTTTTGTGTTCTTGAGTCCGCTTTCTACACAGTATATTTGACAAGTTCTACTGTACTCTGAACTTCATGTCCATTTTTTCTGGGTAGCGAGACACAAAATTGTCTTGAGGTAAATTTGACTAGATACTCAGTAGGCTCTTGTAAGTTCTAGATTTTGCCACAAAAGAGGAAGGAGTCACAGCATTGAGCTGTCTAATGTGGAAGAGACTCCTTTCGTTCACATCCTGGGGATAGTTGACTTCATCTGGGTGCCTATTTCTATTGCTGGTTCTTTGGCTTCGGGAAGAGGCCACGGACTATGCTGGAGGCCTCTATGGCTGATTGTCCTCATCTGTGGGCTTGATAGGGGGTTGGCAAACATATTGGCTATTCTAAAAGTGTTTGGCCCTGACTCATGTTGTTTCTCAAGCTGCTGGTTTCCTGGATTAGACAGCAGAATAAAATAAAATGGAACTTGGTAATGTGGATGAATTCGCATTGTCAAGCAGATCTCTGGAAGACAATAGCTGCATGGTACAACTATCTACCCACACGACCTTGTAATCTTAGATTTAATAGGTAGCCATGACTTTCATCTGAGTTGGATCCTTGGTACGATGTCACCCAGATCTATTTCTCCTGTGATCTAAGATAACATGATCTTTGCTTTTTTTGGAAAAATCTTTGCTTTAGTTGTTTCTCCTAGCTCATGTTTATACATTCATGGTTTAATGGTATTATTTGAGGTGTCTCTCACTGTATTTGAAGACGAACAAATTCTTTTAGATTGTCATACTTAAGGACATGAAATAAATATCACATTTGCTACCAAGAGTTTATTATCCCCTTTTCCAGAAGTTGTTTCTCACAAAAGGAAGGTATCATAGTACAGAGGATGATACTCGGCTCCACATGTTCATCGGAGCACCATTGCACTGTGGTCCCTAAATAATTCCGGGCAGAAAAAGGGGACTGCTGTACAGATATTCAGCTGTGGCCAGCAGTGAACCTATTAAACCACAGCAGGACAGTTTTAGAGGTCAGCATCTAAATCTAAGTCTCTGGCTTTAGGTTCCTTTGGACAATACTTCCTGGAGAAAGTATTGTATAACAGATAAGGAATTTCCCTTGGACCTCTTTCTCTCTGATCACCACCAAGGGAACAATAGAATACTATCTACTCATTAGCAAATTCCACAACCCCATTTTTCTGTATTTCAATGACTACAAATAGTTTCATGATGTAATTAATTAAATAACTATTTGAAATATTTAGTGTAGTTTGCAGTATCTAATAAGCGCTAATATATTGAGCACTATGTATAGAACAATGTATTATACTAAGAATAGCAGCGATTTTATTTCATATGACTTCAAGGAGGAAATTGTTAATGTTTTAACATTAATTGTGATGTCTAACAGAAGCAGACTTACTTTGAATACAATTTCAGAATCCATATTATTACATATGCAGTCAAAGGCTCTGGGCAATGTGTTCACATGATCATACATGGTTTTGTAAATTTTGAAAAAGTAAACTATTTGAATGCCATTGTATAAGAAAGATCACTACCATCTCATGCTGACTTTCCTGGCATATTTCCACTGTTCTCACTTGATGTTGGAATTACAATAATACCAAGCAGGCACAGTGATGCATTCTTATAATTCTTATATTCCAAACTGTGTAATCAGCTAAAGCAGGAGACTCTATAAATTAGAATGCAGGCTGGGTAGCTTGGTGAGTTCAAAAAGACTTTGGACAACATAGAGAGATGCTGTCTTGCCACATGTGGTGCAACTCACATATAATCCTTGCACTGGGTGAGGGTGAAGGCAGAAGCTTACCCTGGGCTACATAGGGAGTTTGATTCTGATTCTAGTCTGAGCTAAGAATCATTGTCTAAAATGTCAGAGAGAGAGAGAGAGAGAGAGAGAGAGAGAGAGAGAGAGAGAGAGAGAGAGAGAGAATCTCAAAATTTACTGTTATATCAATTCTCTATTGTTGGGTAAAAGTACTAAAATAACAGTAATTCAGCACTTCAGAGTTCTGTGATTTGGCAATGTTAGCTGGCCTTTTCTACTTGCTGCTTCTGCTGCCTTTTCCAGGGCCTTCTCTGGCTACCGGGGGATGGATCAGTAGGTGAAATCTACTAATGGTTTCACACATATGTCTTGTTATGGTGGAACTTAGGTGATTTTCTGACTTTAGTAGCCTTCAGGTGCTATGACTTTCTTCACATGACATCTAATATCAAACTTTCCTGATTTATTTTAGTCTTGAGCTTTTAAACTTTCTTATTTTTAGAACTTTCTTGGTGGTTCTATTATCATTTCATGTAAAATTTTATATGAACGTCAGAAGTTGCTCAACAAAAGTCTTGCACAGACATCTACCTAGACTGTGTTGTGCTCATAGATGAATTGGGAGCTCATATTTGACAGTAGAGTATACCATTTTGTAGATGTAATATACCTTTCAATTTATTTAAACCTTCCTTAACTCTGATTTTTCTGCTATGGTAGTTAGCATTTGTTTTGTTTGCTTGAAATCTCAATTAATACAATAAATATCTAGTAATATGGTTGACTTTTGATTCCTTTTTTTTTTTTTCAGAGCTGAGGACCGAACTCACGGCCTTGCGCTTGTTATGCAAGCGTTCTACCACTGAGCTAAGTCCCCAAACCCCATGGTTGACTTTTGAATATTCACATTGGACCTCACACCCCTGCTAAGTTTATAAAGAGATATTTTGTAAATTATTTGTGTTTTTCTGCATACTCCAAAATGTCATGTGAAGGCTCACTGGATAAAGGTTCTTACCATCAAGTTTGATGAGCTAAATTAAATTCTGGAGACTCAGATGGTGGAAGGACATAAGCAACTCTGGCAAGCTTGTTCTAGGACCTGAATAGATGCTCCATGATTCATGTGCACACCTCTGTGTATACACACATCCTGTAAATAAATGAGAAAAATGTTACGTGCAAATAGTTGTATTTCTTTCTTTCCAATTTGTGTGCCTTTAATTCTTTTTCTCACCTTACTCTAGACAAAAATGTTACTCTGAGAGTGTGATATCAAGACCATTTTATGACTAATCATATACCTTTTCTGTTTTCTGTTTTCACTGTTTTTTGTTTTTGTTTTATAACCTGGGCATACTTAGGCAGCTAAGAACATATGGATACACCCTATCTCTAAATACGTCTGCATTCTAGTGGGGTAACTTAGGATGAGGAGGGGAAAGGAGAATTTATCGGACCCAAGTAAGTTTCTTGATGCAAAGACCACAGAATGGGATTTAATTCCTGTAGGACTCACAATAGATGGGATAGAGTGCTGAATTCCACTAAGACTGTTTTGACCTGGGGTCAAGGAATAACCATAAGGACCCAAGACACAAGTAGAGGAGGAGAAACGACCAAATAGAAGAATCAAAGGATTCTGGCTTCAGCTGATATAGTTGGAAAATAGTAACTTGTTTGATTGATTATTGTAGTCCCTGCCTAGATGTTGGGGACATATGAGTGTAATTCAAGGGCTTTTCCTCCCTTTTGGGAAAGGGGGCTCTCTATGATGTTTCATTCAGACTATGGAATGTGTGATTAATAATATAAAATTGCTTTCTAATCTACTTTGACAATGAAACTAAATTGAAATTCCCTTCCAACTTGCAATTGTTTCTCACTTGTAGTTTACAATGTTAAGTTTTTCTTGTCTCTATTTGGTCACGGAGTTTTACTGCTGAGTTGAGTATGAGGAGTGATAATAGACACGGCCAGTATGTTGTCATACAAACACCCTGAAAACATCCTGGTGCTGGGATTGTTGTTGGCTTGTTGTTAAGAGCACAGGCTGCTCCTCCAGAGGACATGGCTTTGGTTCCTAGCACCCACATGACAACTCACAACACTTACTTCTAACACCAGATCTTAGGATCTGACACTCTCTTATGGGTTCTGCAGCCACACATAAAAATCCTGAGGTTTGTAGAGTAAACAATACAAAGTCATATGTTAAATTTGTATTTAAACGTATTTTGTTTAGTCTCTAATGTTCAGAAATCATGATGAAACTTAAAAAATTCAATTCAATAAAAAGTGTGTATATATAAACACAGATTAAATAATATAAAGGTAGAACAATGCTCTGTAAGAAATCCGAGCCAACTAGAGCTGTGTTATTGTGTAAACTGGTGGGAAGGGTTAGTAGTTGTCACAGGGGTGGGGTTATAAACACCACTATTCAGTTAGGTGGATAGCTAAGTGTTTAAGCCAACAGAAAGATTAGTTCATGGACTGTAGGAATCGGAAGCAATAGCATGACCAGTAAGTATTGGCAATTAGGGTGGTAAAAGGCTATTATGAGTTGTTGATGGAAATTTGGAGCAAAGAGCATTCATAATTTCAACTCTTCCTGTTGCCCAATTACTTAAGGAAAAAAAAAACAAACCAACTTCTAGTTGTGGAGGCTACCACAGGGCAGTCGTATTGTTACAGCATAGACTTGTTTTAGTTTGGAGAACGTTTGTGGAAAGTTTTGAAACTCCATAAGACAGTCTGTCCCTCTCTTGTGTAACCCCCTTAAAATCTCTTAGGTCCCTGTGGTTCCCCCTTTTGGCCCCAGGTCAAAACCGTTTTAGAATCACTGGGATCCTGCACTCTATTTCTGACCTCTTTCGAGTCCAGCTACAGGGATTAAATCTGTTGTCTTTGTATGAAGAAATTGACCTGGGCCCCGTGAATTCTATTTTTGTCCACCAGTTGTAGTTTTACCCAATTAGCTTGCTTTTGTTTTTAATCCCCTGAGCCTTTCTATTTTTTCCCCTGGACCACACCCCTAGCTTTTCATTGATTTAAGTCCACTTACAAAGCCATTTATAGTATGCTTTCTTCAGTAGTAGAGTGAATTATATCTCATTTTTTAGCAGACTGATGGAAGATCTCTTCTCTGTCTCATCCAGATCTTTTGTTACTGCTGCTGTATGTTTAGGTGTCAAGCATCCTTCTTTTCCTTTCTTCAGGGAAGGAAGTGGGAGTCACATGCTGATGCTCTGCTGTCTAATAAGTTGAGAATACATGCAGTGACACTTTTGAAGATGTTTGCCCAGCTTTATGTATGAACTGAACATGTCCTTCAAGGCTAGGATTAAAGTCTGTTTTCTTCCTTTCCTATCAAGAATAACTGACCGTCTACTGTGAAATGTAATACATATGTCTGACTTATTAATCGTTCACAAAGCGCCACTGACTTTTCACTCACTGGGCCACTAATGAAACAATGAATATATTTGGCTTGAGGTATCTAAAGATGACCTTTTAATTTATGCCTTCATTTCCCTTTCCAGAGGAAGGGGCTATAAATGTCTTTCTTCAGACTATAGGCTTCATACTTGTCCTTCATAGGTTCAGAAGGATTGTCTCTATAAGTATAAGACCTGTCTTAAATATCCCCTGGTCTGCACTGCAGGGGCATGCAGATCTAAAATATCGACTGTACTCAATGTGTGAGTCCCTTATCTCTTAATTTTCATGGTCTTTGCATCTTATTGCACAGGTGGTGGAACTTCTGACCACTGTGGAACCTTTCCACTGGCTTCCTTTCAAACTCAGCTGTAGAAAAAAGTGAAAACAATTGTCTGAGAACTTTGTCTTCTCTGTTTATAGTCTCTGCATTCTGAGGTGAGAGGGGAGGGGAACAGAGCTATTTTAAAAGTCCTAGAAATAAGGGTGTGTATGTGTGTTTGTATGTATGTATGAATGTATGTACGTATGTACTTTCTATGTACTTCTAATCTCTTATTCCATAAGTTTTTATTTTTTAGAAATTGGCTAAGGAAGTATAATTTCACATTTTATATGGAAAGATTTTACTTTGATACTTTGTTCTCTCTTAGTAAGCCTAACTCAGAGCTTTCCTGCATGTATAAATTTACTTAAATGGTTTATTGAATGAATTTAGGAGAAGAAGGAAGTACTCTGACTGTGTGTGTGTGTGTGTGTGTGTGTGTGTGTGTGTGTGTGTATTTGCTACTAGGAGTTGTACCCAGAGTCTCAGGGATACTAGAAAATGCTCTACAACTGAACCATAGCCACAGCCCACAAATTACTGCTTGTTTTTTCCAGCCTCTGTGATGAGACCTGTTCCAAGGATTTTTGTTGTTGTTGTTGTTAAATAATGAAAAACACAGTATAGACATAAATCAAAAGTCCAGAATTTCATTTGACTTAAAAATTTTCCCCTTAGGTGTGCCTTGGGCTTAAGAGAATCAGGAGATGTAATGGGGAGAGTCTTTATAGAGGTGCAATTTCCTGATTTATTTCATTCTCCACTGAATAATCTCTGCTGTAAGTCCGGAAGAAAGAAAGAACTAGAAGGAACCTCCATATAGACTGTATTGGTATAAGACAGTGATGATTCTGTGTAGCTATGGAGGACCCTAGGGCTCAGTGTACAATTCCTTTTGTGTGGTTCCAAGTGACAGGTTGCACCCTTCCACTCTATGTGACTATTTATAGCCTTCAACCTCTGGGGTTGAGGGAGCCTCATATGGCTGGTGCATTTGACCAATGAACCAACTTCATCATTCCACAGGGCTAATCCTAACTCTGGAAAAGAGACCTTGCCTTCCGCATATATGGAATTCACTACTGACAACCCTGTTTCCTTCTCTAGGCTGATCAAGCTATACTTTCCTTGCTTTGTTATCCAGTAATCAAACCACTGTCCCCCACAAATTCCAGAGAATGCCTTCAAAAGAGCATTCAAAAGAGTTTGCAATACCCTTCTATAGGCTTGAGGTAAGAGAGTTGCATGTTAAAGAATGAATTTACAACATTCTTACAAGTCTGTAATAAAAATGTAAGCTCCTGTACTTCAGTGTATATTCCTGACAATGTCTTAGGTCAATGACTAGAGAGCTAAGATCCCAGAGTCTTCAGGTCTCCGTTAGGAAGAAAACATCAATAGACAAAGAGTTTTGTCTGTGGAGGCTACTGCTATGCTACGTGTGTATATGTTACATGTGGTTTTAGAAGAGTGCCTGAGACAGGAGGTACTCCACAGGTGTGTGTTGAACATGTGAATGAAAGAAAGGCCAACATAGCCCCTTGGTTTAGTGTGTGTTCGTGATTGTATTGTTCTATGACTTTGTTGAAGCTAAAAACAAACAAAAACACCTTCCATCAATAAAACAAATTAGAGTAATAGATTTCAACTATAACCTTCTTTTTAATATTAATTTTTATTATTATTTTATATGTATATGTGTGAGTCTTAGTACCATTTGTGTATTGTATGTATGCACGCACGTGTGTGTGTGTGTGTGTGTGTGTGTGTGTGTGTGTGTGTGTGTGCTTCAGGAGGCAACTGGATGCCCTGAAACCAGAGTTATAGGAGGCTGTGAACTGCCATGTGGGTGCTGGTATCTGAATTAGGAATCTCTGGAAGAATAGTGATTATTCTCAATCAGTGAGCCTTCCTGAGCCTTCTTTCTAGGCCTCAAGTATAACTTTCTGCAGAAAGCTCTTATTTTAAAATTACCTCTGAAAAGAGGATAGATCCAAAACTTGTTGGTTATTTTCATTGGCGATGTTCAAAAATGTGATTTTTTTCCTCTTGAGATCAAGGCTATCAGGCTAGAGTTTAGCTAATTTAGGGAAGCACCAAATCAATAAGAAATCTTTGGCTTGTCCTATCCATCTGCAGATTATAAATGCTAGCTAAACCCTTAAGTATCTTTGAAGGTTATGCAAAAGTAGGTGCCCTGGGGTCAGCAGCTGTAGTGTTCCTCTCCTGAATTTCACTTTAGCAGTGACAGTTTGAAACATGTTCCACTATGGATCATTTTGGAAATTAAGGCTATTAATCAGATTGCACTTTGCAGAGTCTAAACGGTAGCAAAGATGACTTGCTAGGATTGTCACTGGAAAGACCTCCCTAAAGTCAACTTAACGAGTGGCTCTGAAGTTATGAGGTTTTCTCAAGTACATAATGTCTGTATACACACAGTATGGCAAATGATTTTCTTGTCATGGGTCAGCTTTGATTGACTGGTAGCAGTGTCTGGAAAGCTATGGTGACAGAGATTTTGAGACTAAATCAAGTTTCTGTGTTAAGCAGTTGACCCAAAGCAATACATAGCATTGGGGTGACAGCACATTTGAATTCTTATCATGCTTAGTTATGGCTAGGCTATGTGAAGTATCAGAGACAGCTCAACTAGCTAATTATACAAGAATGTGGCTAAAGATAGCAAAAATAACTTTACCCCTTTCTCAGGTCTGAAATCAATTTGAACATAAAGCTTAATATAGTAGAAAATATATTGTTTAATGCCCCTAAAATTTGGTCACAATGCTATTGATAAAGAACAAATTAATAAAATCCGACCAAGAAGAAAATGTGAACGGAGTCTATCTATCTATCTATCTATCTATCTATCTATCTATCTATCTATCTATCTATCTATCTATCTATCTATCTCAACAGATAGGAAACGAATTTTAGGTTTTTCAAAAACACACAACTCATATTTAAAGAGCTTTAATTTTTTTTATGTAAACTGTCTTACCTTGTAGTCAAGGGAGGCTTTGAACTTATAGTCTTCCTGCTTCAGCTTCCTGACTGCTGGGAATTAAGGGCTTAGGAAGAAAATTAAATTTCATCTTATTTTCATAGAATTGCAGAGGAGGCAAGATTGATGGATTTGCAAACAAAGCCACTATTTCATGAAGAAGGGGGTGTACTATGGTCTGGTGACAGAATGAAAGCAAGTGGCATATCACTTTCTATCTTCTGGTTACCGAGATGAATTAGCAAGTGGCTTGGCTATGTAATGGCACAGAACAGACCATACTACATAATGGAGATTGTTCATTAGATAACAAACCTTTAGTTGTAGAAATTGCTTGTATGACCAACACTTTGAGACATACAGCCCCTGCCCCCAGTAAATTAAAGAATCATTTAGAAATGTAAAATGCTAGAGGTTAAGGTGAGCAGGTACTAAGGCCTCCAATGTGTCCATGTCAGAAGTTATATTAAGCAAGAGTTGGGCATTTCAAATAAGCACAGCCACAGTGTCTATGAAATTTCACACAGTAAAATAAGAAAACCTGACTGAATATCAATCATACAAATAATTTAAGAATATATAAAGAGACAAATAGTGAACTGGAAGCATGCAGAAAAGAGTTGGAAAGGAAAAAAAATCACATTTCAAGAGTATGAGTAGCTGGAAAAACAATGGGGTCTGTAGAAGACAATGTTGAGGAAAAATATGCAAAATAACATATATCCTTAAAGTCAGTGAAAAAAGAAAGAACTCTGGAAATTGTTAAAGAGAACAATGTGCTTATAGGGAAGGTCACAGTTGGTCAGAGTTCAATCAAGTGGAATAAACTAGTCAGTAGTTGGAACTAGGGGAGTTTACTATAAAGGTTTTAACTATAATAACTGGTTGGAATCACCAAGGATTGGACAACATACTAGTTTTTTAGGGTTGCTACATCTTAAGCACTTCAAGTTGGAGTATTTCACGAAGACCCATTTATTTTACTTTTACAATTCAGGAAGCTGTAAGGCCAAGACCAGAGTGTTGGTAGGGCTGACCTCTTCTAAGGCCCTTCTCCTTGGCCTCCACCTGTCTGTCTGTCCTCTGGCATTTCTGTACTGTTCTCCTTCTGTATCTTCAGATGGTTTTCTTTCAATCAGTGTTTGTATTCCAATGTATTCTTCTTTTATTGTATTTTGTTTTCCGGAGCTGAGGACTGAACCCAGGGCCTTGCGTTTGCTAGGCAAGTGCTCTACCGCTGAATCCCCAACCGCTGTATTCTTTTAAGAACAATGAACCACATTCATGACTTTATTTTAACGTTCAAAAGATCTCACTTCTCTCAAATACTCATATTTGAAGTAATTGGGGTTGGAACTTCCGTTGTGAATTTAGAGAGGACAAAATTCAGTTCTTAACAGCTAGGAAGGAGTAAAAAGCACTCAAATCTATGGATACACAGTAGATGTAGGTAGTTATCAATCCTAGATGCAAGGTAGATCACCTAAGGACAGAGATGATGCATGCCCTGGGAAAACTCCCTTCTCTTTTACTGTAGCGTGAGTGTTGAATATTCCCTCAAAGACCCATGTAATGAAGAGTTGATTCCTGGAGTGGTGTTATTTAGGTTTCTGGTAGACCATGATGAAGCACTTAGTGAGAAGTCCCCAAGTCATTGGGAGCTAATTCCAGAAGGAAATTGCATGACCTTGGTGACTCCATTTTCCCTTCTCTTTCTGGTTTGAGATGTGGCCATTTGGTTTAGTAAATGTCCTAGCCAGTAGGTCAATCAATAGGTAGACTTGGTCTTGGATTGAGCCTGCAGAACCATGGGCTAATGTCATATTCTTTTTTTTACTACATAAGTAGCCTATGTTCAGTATCATTACAGTGATGCTCATCTGACTCACATACCTTTCCTTGTGTCTATAATTCAAACATTCCGAAAAGAATGCATATGGCTTACTGGAAGGCAAAATTTTCTAAGACTGTGAAGTTATCTAGGAAGATATACTGAGCTAGACAAGGACATTCTAGAGAGATTGCTTACGGAGATTCCATGTGTTTCTAGTACTTCTGGTTATCAAAAATTACTGGAACTTGATGCTGTAGAAGCCATGTGTACTGCTGTGTCAGGATACTGCTGAACTGCATGTGTGATTGAGACTCCCTAGAGTAGAAGAAAGAGAAATTCCTATCTCCTTTAGTGCCTCCCCAGTGCCCTCCATTAATGTTATACCAGTTGACAATAGAAAAGTATAGAATTTAATTTCATTATCACAGAACATGCAATGAGGTGGATTTTATGTGTAAAGGCAATAAGTTAATAGCTGACACAGGAGGTAGGCATGACATTTTTGCTATTACTGTTACTGAGCATAGCAACAAATGGAACAGAAATTACAGTATGAAGGAATGCTCAGGACTACAGACTCTACAAGAGCAATTTTTGAAGGTCACCAACTAGGTATATAGTGTATTATATGTGTAGACCTTTGGACTAAGTTCTTTAAATACTGAAAATTTCCACAAAATTGCCTGTGTTCTTGTTTAAGAAATTACCAATGTCTCTTCTAATAGGTTCAGTGTATCTGGTTTTATGTGGAGGTCTTTGGTCCACTTGGACTTGAGCTTTGTACAGGAGATAAGACTGGGTCAATTTGCATTCTTCCACATTCTGACCACCACTTAAGCCAGCACGATTTGTTGAATATGCTGTCTTTTTTCCCCCACTGGATTGTTTTAGCTTCTTTGTCAAAGATCAAGTGACCATAGGTGTGTGGGTTCATTTCTGGGTCTTCAATTCTATTCCATTTATCTACCCATCTGTTTCTGTACCAATACCATGTGAGGGGTTTTTTGTTCTTTTTTTTTTCTTTTTTCTTTTTTTTTGGAGATGGGGACCGAACCCAGGGCCTTGTGCTTGCTAGGCAAGCGCTCTACCACTGAGCTAAATCCCCAACCTCCCATGTGGTTTTTATCACTATTGCTCTGTAGTAGAGCTTGAGGTCAGGGATAGTGATTCTCCCAGAAGTTCTCTTATTGTTGAGAATTGTTTTTGCTATCCTGGGTTTTCTGGGAGTCTCTGCCAGAGCCTTACCAATATAGATGCTGATGCTTGCACCCAACCTTTGGTCTGAACATGGAAGAGTTAGGGAAGGACTGAAGGAGCGGAAGGGTTTTGCGACTCCATAGGAAGAACAATGATATCAACCAACCAGACACACCAGAGCTCCCAGGGACTAAACCACCAACCAAAGAGTACACATGGAGGGACCGTTGGCTCCAGCTGCATATGCAGCAAAGGATGGCCTTATCTGGTATCGAAGGGAGGGGAAACCCTTGGTCCTGTGAAGGCTTGATGACCCAGTGTAGGGGAATGCTAGGGCTGTGAGGTGGGAGTGGAGGATGAGTGGGGATCAGATAGGGGGTTTGCAGAGAGGAAACCGTGAAGAGGGATAACACTTGAAATGTAAATAAATAAAGCAACCAATAAAAAATGTAAGACAAAGAAAATATCATTCTTGCTTTATGTGCAAGGCAGAGGAAAGGGTAGCTGAAGAAGTTGGGAGATGGAATTCAGACTTTACCAGACTTTTCTTGTACAAAAAATTGATATTTGTATCTTTTCTGTCATTTGTCTTTGGGCTGTGAAGGGATATCACAATGTAATATCAAGCTACATCCAGAAATGACTCTCTTTCAGCCTATGTTAATATTGTTTCAGTGAATATCCATGGTAAACTTATATCTTTATCTATGTTTATATTGGAGACTGGTTTTTACCATCTTAGCTATATTTCTCAAGTTTAAATATAGTTAGTGCTAACAATGATAAACTACTTGGGCATATATTTGCAAGGAAGAAAAGACTTCTTTTGGCTTCTGGTTTCACAGGTCTCTGTTCTTGGTTGTCTAACTTCTTTTCAGGTCTGTGGTGAGGCAGAGCATCTCAACAGTGGCATATTATAGGGGAGGCTTTTTAGCTCATAGTTGTCAGGAAACTGACACAAAGCGAGGAACAGCCCAGGGCCGAGATATACTTCCAAAGGCATGCCCCAAGTCACTAATTTTCTCAAGTGAAGCCTGACTTTTTACTTTTTACAGGTTCTACAACCCAATGAGTAGTTCATTTTATTACAATTCCATTCTTGGATCTGTTCACTGATTAAGTCAGTGCTCTCCTAATATAATAATTTCCCAAAAACCTTACCATTGAAAATAGCTTTAAAGAATTAACACAACAACCATTTGGGATGTTTTGCATATTCAAAACACAACAAACCCCATTTTTCACTATATTATTTCATCTAGAGCATTACTTGCTAAATACTTAAGAAATACTTGTTGACTAAGATACTGACCAAATCATTGGAGGCCAAAGGGAATACAGAGAAAAATTCTGGAGTTTTGCTTGGTTGGTTCCATTCAATAAAAACGCAGAATCTTTGTACCACCAAGAGGTGCTAATAGATTTGTTGGAGACTCTCATATTAGCTCCCAAATTATATAAATGCAAATGAAATTTCACTGTCTACAAGGACAGAAATATCACCATGGACACAGAGGAAATTAAAAAAAATTTCATAGACTAGTCAACTCTAAAGAAATATATTTGAAAACATAGATGAAATAGTTTTGTAAGAAAATATTAAATACAAAAGTTATGGTAGAAATATATAAAATGTAAGCAGACTTGTTTTATTATAAGAAGTAACATTGTCCAAGGGTTGTCGAGTAAGAAGTAACAAGTCTTGGACCTGTAGAGTTGGATCAAGCGTTAATAGCATTGGTCATTCTTCCAGAGATTCTGGGTTCAATTCCTAGATGCCACAGGGTGGTTTTCAACTGTCCAACTGTCCATCTTTAACTCTAGTCCTAGGGGATCCCTACTCTTATTTTAGACTCCTTGGGCACAAGGCATTTAAATTGTATATATATATATATATATATATATATATATATATATATATATATATGGAACACACTTTTTAAAAAAGAAAGGTCAAGCACATGGAAGAAAGATATTGGTCTTTGGCCTCCATATACACACGCATGTGCATGCTTGTGATTAAATGTCCACTCATCAAAGATAGGAAACTGATGACAGACAGAAGTATGAATATCGCCAGATACCGGCTTGGTGAAATGGGTCTTATTGGGGTCAACGAATCAGTTTTATTGGGTTTACTTGCAGAAATATGAATGAAGGTTTACTTATAGGAGCAGAAATGACTTAAACACAGCTATAAGTCCCCTACTCCAGCATGGATGACGGCTCACAAAAGCTGGAAATCTGAAGTACACCACACAGCCTACAACCACCTCATCCGGTTGGAGAGTGTTCTTTTTCAGTGGCTTGGAAAGATCTGAGCCTTGTCCAAGCAACTCAGCTTATCTGAGTTTTCTAGCCTGTTTGGCTGGTCTCTGCTTTTCCCAAACAGCTGGGCTTGTATTAGAGTCTTTACTGTATCTATTCTCTTGGGGAAGGAGGGCCCTAGAGAATCTGTTCAGTTTCCGGGACTTCCTGAAGCTCTTCTGAGTTGTTTACTTCTGTCTTAAACAGCTTTCCTTGTGTGGAGTATTTCACCTCCCTTTAGAATATCCTGTTGACTCACTTCCCTTTGCAAATCCTATGTCTTAAGAAGTTTCTCTCCAAAATGGAAGGTTTTAATCTCGGAGGAAACTTCTATACAACAAGGCTTTCCCACCCACACACGTGCACACATCCATGCTAACAAGTACACATAGCACACCTACATAGAACACTACAGATGCAACAATTCACACATAATTAAGTAGAAGACATACCAAGGGGTTGGGGATTTAGCTCAGTGGTAGAGCGCTTGCCTCGCAAGCACAAGGCCCTGTGTTCGGTCCCCAGCTCCGAAAAAAGAAAAAAGAGAGAAAAAAAAAAAGACATACCAAGCCCAGAGGTATTCACAGATGATACCTCTCAAACCTCCAGAGAATATGGAGGAAAAACCTCCCAATGCTTTTTCACCTCTTAGAATTCACAAAGAATAAAAACTGTCAAATATGTTCACAAAGGATATGAAATGTATTTGGAATATGAAACTCATTGAAAACTGTGACTCAGGATGAGCAATTTAAAAGAATAGTACGCACCAAGTACATATCAGTAATCAACAAACAGTTAAAGATTAAGAAAACCACCGATTTAATGAATAATATAATAATAAAAGATTTGGGAATCAGGGCTATCATTTTCCTGCTGCAAAGGCACTTGATCTCATTTGCTGGCTGTCTACTCATGAGACAAGCAATGCAAGTAAACAGGAGTGACAGCAACTTGCTTCGACTTCTTTTAAAACAGGCCTAGAGAGTTGACAGTTCAGCCATGGCTACACCACCTGTAATGGTGGAACTTAGATTTGAACCTAGACCATCTTTGGATTTGTGGTGCTTTAGTCCTACACCCTTAGTACAAGCGCTTGTGCTTCCCTACCTTTTTCATGCTGTGGCACACATAGAAAGTGACAATTTAATCACTTGCTGAAATGAACAAGTCAACACTACTAGCAGAGAAGACTGTAGTTCGTGCGCCACGGTATGCCCAGCCAGTGAGGATGCTTCGGGGGCTTAAGGGATTAATAGGTTTTGACACTTCTTAACTTTTGGAAGTCTTCATACCCCGTAACACCTCTGGAACAGTGCTTCTCAACCTGTGGGTTACAACCTCCTTTCACAAGGGTTGTTAAAACCATTGGAAAACACGGATTCCATAAAACAAATAAAACATGATTCATAACAGTACCAAAATAACAGTTATGAAGTAGCAATGAAAATAATTTCATGGTTGGGGTCACCACAACATGAGGACCTGTATTAAAGGATTACAGCATTAGGAAGGTTGAGAACCACTGTTCTAGAAGATGTAAACGTGCGCATGCATGAGCGCGCGTGCGTGCGCACACACACACACACACACACACACACACAAATATAATCTGCATACATATATACATATGAATGCATATATTCATAAACATGTTTGTGTGTATAAAATAACACTAGAATCTGATGAGTGCTACAGGTATTATTTTAAATCTGTGAGAAATAAAATAATTTGGGAACAAGACTGCTGCATTCATAAGAGAAATTATAGTTGAATTTATGAACTTCTAAAATTTCAAAACTAATTTTAAAAGAAGTACTACTTCATGAAAAGTTTAATCCAATTATTAGGGAGACAGAGGTAGATAGATGTTGAGGCCAGCTTGGTCTATAAAGAGAGTTCCAGGACACCCGGCATACTACACAGAGAAAACCTGTCTTGAAAAATTCAGGAAAAAAGGTAAGAAAAAAGAGAAGTATGTAAGGTTTAAAAAATAACAATTTAGATATAAGAAGACATTTCTAAATAATATTTAAAATATTTAAAAATATTTGAAAGAAAATATACTTATGCAAGAACTATATTTTAATAGAAAGAAGCTTTATGTAAAGCAGTAATATTCTAAGGAAAATAAAAACTTAGGAAATTGCAAATATATATTACATTTCATGAAATATACTAATTTTATTAATATATAAAAAATTAAAAGTAATCAGTAAAAAGACATGCCACAGAGTGAAAATTAGTCAATAGTATATGTAGGTTCTTCTTAGAGGAAAGAATATTTAACTTAATTCTACATAAATGAGTTTATGTTCATTTTACCCAAAATTGAAGAAATGCATTTGATAGCAAAGGAAATGTAAAAAGGAGAGATCATTTCCTACCCATCAGATTGTTGCAAAGGATTAAGAAGTTCAGTCATACAATGTTGCTAATGAGGATGTGGGAAGTCAGTTAGTGAGCATACACCCACAAAACTTGAGATGATTACGCCTAAAAGTCACAGCATCATTTGATATGAAAAAGTAGGCAACTAAAATGTACAGTTGTAGGGAAACCAGCACATATTTTAAAAATAAGGTGGACCTATTATTCAAATACAGAGCAAGCCATATTCTTTCATTTGTAAACCAAAGGAACTAGACAAATAGCTTTTAAAACATGTATATGTGTGTTCATGTGTGCATGTGTGTATATGTGTGTTCCTGTGTGTGTGTGTGTATGTGTGTGCGCATGTGCACACATGCATGCTCTCGTGTGCACACATAGAACATCTGAAACGATAGGGAAAGAACTGACAAGAGGTGTAATTACGCTTCATAAGTCACTAATGATCTGGAAGAGGAAGTGGTCCCTGTTCCGTTCTAGTTGAAGCTTCTTCTTTCTTGCACATGTGCTATTTGTTTTCATTTTAAAATAGAAATAACAATTTGCTTTTAATAATACTGACCACTTTCAGGTGTCTGGAGTGGGAATCACCACACTGACCTTTTCCAGAATGACTACCCTGTCTAAATAAAGCACTTTATAAAGCGTCTTAAAGATGCTGATGTTTTTCTTAAAGATGCTGATGTTTTTGTGGTTGCAACCAAGTCTTTGTAATTCCTGTTCTAGCTGACCAAAGACGAACTCATGAGGTAAGAAATAAACTCTGGGGCAACAAGATTTATTTTTACTCTAGTCTTTTTTTTTTTTTGGTTCAGTCTTGCATAATAATTCCACTTTTGAAAACTATCTCCAGAAGGAGATTTACGGATACAATGTAGTGTAAGGAGCAAATACACATGAAGGCAGAAGAAAGGGATGAAGGCGTCTACCTTTTAAATATCTTTATCTGGTTGTTTGCTCTTAAGCAACTCCTGCTGTGGGTCACGTTCTCATATAAAAACAATCTCAAGGTCCAAAATAATTTTTACATACATTGTCTTCGATAATGATAATTCTATACTTATCAATTTATGAAGCCACATTTCAAATCATTTAGTAAAAAGGGAAATTTCAAATAATTATATAAGAATAAACTTGGCTTGCCAGTGTAATTTTGGGGTGTGATTTGCAGTTACTCTATAATCTCTTTTTCTTTCAGTCTTAAGGACTCCGTATAGTATCTATTGTATGATTCGATCCAAACTCTGTCAACTTTTATTTATGTCAGGATGTCTTTATTTCACCATTTTATAGATATTTTGATTTTAATTACAATGTAATTGCATCAGTTTCCCCTTCCTTTCTCCAACCCCTTTCATGTCCCCTAATCCAATTCTCCCTTGCCATCCCATTCCCTCTTAAATTTATGTCCTCATGTCCTCCCTACTTTATTACACACACACACACACACACACACACACACACACACACACCACACACTCACCCCCACCCCCACCCCCACATATATAAATACAACCTGATGAGTCTGAAAAGAGAAACTGAAACTCTTACATATCAGATTGTTTACTACAAAATAATGGAACATACTATAATAAAATGTCAAAGATAAATTGTGCTCTGAGGACAAAATAGCTGTGTTCCTTGGTGAACAAGTATTCAGTGGTATCAGATTTTATGAATTCATAAAATATACTACCTACTTAATTTTAGGCATTGAACTGTTAGAAAGAATAAGCTCAAGGCATCTTATTTAATGAAACTTTATAACTTCTGCTTGAAATTGTAATTTAAGAGTAAAAGAAATTCAATGAATTCATATACGTTAATAAGGGAGTAGGTTTTAAAGAAGAATCAGTCAGGGATGTTATATAGTATTAAAATAATAAATGGATAGTTAAAGTATTTTTGTAAATACATGTTATCTTTTGTCCCATTTTTAGAAAACATAACTTTGTGTGACTCTCTTTTGAATAATTGTGTTTGAAATTACAGAAAAAATTTGATGTGTAACAAATGCGGCATTAAAATGGCTCCATGACATAGATCTTGAGAAAAATTGTGGCATTACTCATCCTTAAACATCAATAAAATGTCTATTTCCAGATATAATTACATTTACTAGTTTGGAAACTATTTTTCTCCTTATATTAAAGAATATTACTTTTATGAAAATTCTCTTGGGGTCTGGTGACATTTTACTGATTGAGCAAAGAAGAAAGAGACGCTCTTTCTTATGAACTGCATATGTGGGTTTTAAAGTCAAGAAGATCTGGCTTTGATTCTCAGGTCTGCAAGTAAATGGAGTGTGTGAGCACAGGAAGGATGCCCAATAGCCTTGGGCAGAGGACACTGACTTCAAATGGTAATGTGGGCAGTAACAATAAATAGTGAGTCTTAGCACTTGTCACAACGTCTGACACACAATGTTCTCAATGGAAGATCAATTTCCTTTCCCATGTCTAAAAGTTGAAATACACTTCTTACTTTCTTCTCAGGCAGATTTAGGGTATACGTAATGTTTTTATATTGATTTCTTTGGAGTAGAGTTTCGTGCAGAGTGGGGGATAAAGATCTAGTTTCTTTTCATGTAGCTATCCAGCTTTCTGAGCACATTTGTGAAGATGCTGTCTTTTCTCCAATTTCTATATTTGGCCTCTTTGTCGAAAGCGTAGGTGGCTATAGAAATGTGGGCTTATATATGGGCCTTCGATTCTATTCAGTTGATCACTGTGTCTGTTTTTGTGCCAGAGCCATGCTATGCTGTTTGTGTTGCTATGACTCAGGAGTATAAATTGACACCAAAGGTGACTATTTGTACTGTGATGCTTCCATTGTTTAGTATTATTTTGGCTATCCTGGGTCTTTTGTGGCTCCATATGAATTTAAAGAGTTTTTTTCAATTCCTGTGAAGAATTACATTGAAGTTTTCATAGAGATTCTGGGTTTTTGTAGGTTGCTTTTGGTAGAAAGGCCCTTTCTGAAATATTAATCCTACCAATCCATGGTTTGTCTTATTTTGGTTAGTGAAGTCCAATGGACCCACCCCTCCTCCAATCAATACAGGATGTCACCATTTCTCTTAGTTGCCCTCTAGAACTTGATTATATGATCATACTGCTGAAGACATCAGTTGAGTCCCTGAGAAATCAAAATGGTATTGATCTGGAATCTTCTTTCCTACTTGCTAGCTTTAACAGTGCTGGAAGGTTCTGTACAGATTTTGTTGAAAAAAGTAATCAAAAGTCTTACCAAGCTGTGAACCCTTTGACATAAAATAGTATCTGGCCTGAGATTTCCAAAGGTGCAGTGGTGGCATGAATGTTTGGGGAGTAACCAACTGCATTTTGAATGGATTTAAGGCCTGTTCCACATGGTGGATTTCATGCCTAGTACTGTTAACTGGGTCAAGAACCTGTGGCTTGGTAGGTCCTAGGTGAGAATGAACTAATACTATTTGGCCAAATAGGGGTAGTATTACACTATTCCCTACAAAATTATCTTTATATTCATAGATAACAGATTATAGTGGGTTGGCCTGATTTTGCTTGTATCTAATGCTAATTTAGGATCCCAAAACTTGTTGCCCCAGAGATGAGAGAGTCCTCATGTAGACCTAGCTAGATGACCCCGCCCCCAGTTAATTGTGATTGGTAAATAAAGATGCCAACAGCCAACAGTTCTGACACTTCTTTCATACTTTCATTATGCACAGGATAACTTTGGGGGCTATAGGAAGAAAACCACATTTAAAATAACTTCTGCAGGTCACTGTGGCTCTGTAGCATAGTTATGATCAACAAAATGCTGTAAATAGGTTTCGGCTGGAAGACATGATGTGGAAAGCCTTCTCTCTTATAACAATGAAGGCCAGAGGTTACTATTGTTGTCTCCTTCTTACTGGTCTAAGTTTAGTTACAATGTTTGGAGATGCAACATTTATTCTAAGCTGACAATTGCTAAACACAAAGATCCATGAACCCAAAAGCCTGAAACCAAGAAGGTGATTCAGAGCAGCAGAGCCAAGAACAGTCATTCTCAGACTTCTTATCTCTTGAGAAAAATAGATAAATGCATTCTGGCTTGAGTTGCTATATGTTCTCTGTTGTCAAACACATTAAGAACCAAGGCTGTGGATAAATAGGTCTATGCATGGAGTATAATTTCTTCATTTCTATTTTCTTTTAAAAAATTGACATTTGTGGTATAGTTAACATTCCACATAATGCAGTCATTCAAACTGTTCAAATTAGTTTTAGATGTATGTTTGTAGGGTTATGTAATCATCACCATGATTTAATTTTAGAATTCTTTTCTCTTCCAAGTAGAAATCTCTTACTTATTAGAAGTTATTTTCTATGTCCCATCTCATCTCTTCCTATTGTTTTAGGGCCTTATGTAACCATTAATGTATTCTCTATAATAAATTCATTTATTGTCGGTACATGTTATGTGAATAAAATATCATGGCATGTGATGTTTGGCACTTGATTTTCTTTTTACTTAACACATTTTCAAATTTCATGTGTCATAGCATGTATTAATAATCCATTTTATTCATGATTAGTATTCAATTATATTTTATTATATTTTTATTTAAAAATTATTTTAATTGTGTGTGTGTATGTGTGTGTGTGTAGTGTGTGCAGTGCACACACATGTGTTCTTATAATTGCATGAGCTTACAGAAGCCAGGGGTGCTGATTCTCTTTGGAGCTTCCAAACATTGGTGCTGGGAACTGATCTCAGGCTCACTGGAAGAGTGTTTTTTGCTTTTAACCACTGACATATCTCTGCAGCACTTATCATATTTTCTCTATCCATTTATCAATTGATGGACAGTTAGATTATTCACAAATTTCTTGGCTAGTATTAGTTGTGTTTTCTGGATATTCATTTACAGAATATTTTCTGTTCACAAAATGTGTAGAAGAAATAGAAATATGTTGTCAGCATCAAGTGAGAGAGTGGTCAAGTAACATAACTGGCATGTGTCCATCAGATTTAATCTAATGTTATTTGGTGCATTTAATGAGGGTGGCTTCAGTTTACCCACCCTGATAATTGGTTGCAGATCTGAGATAAAAAACCAGGCCTGTCTGACTTTAAAACCCACTTATTCTGTGAACAATAGGAAACAGCAGCTCATTGTACCTGACTTTCAAACAACATCGACAAATGTCATTTCCAAGAAATTTTTAATGAAGTAATAGTCTTTAATGTGAAGATGAGAATGGTTTCTAAGCCAGTAAATGTCAGTTTGTCTGGAAATAGAATCTTTATTAATGTACAAGGATGAGTAATGCTATAATTTGCTTTAGGATCTGTGTCATGGAAGTATTTTAATGCTGAGCTGATCACCTATGAATTTATTAGTTATTTCAACTGTGGTGGCCTAAAACAGATTCACACAATAGTCTGCTGGAGCAGGAAAGGGAGGGGAGTGGCAGAGGACTGCACAGCCAGGGGAAAGGATACTGGAACAGAGACTAGAATTAGAGAGGAGCAAATTTAGACACAGTTTCAGAGCAAGGCACTCCTGTAGAGGGGGCAGCAGCTGCAAGCCCTGACATGAAAAATGTGTATCCTGTGGAAGATGAAGCAAAAGGGCTTAAGACCGTAGGCCTAATTCATTAGTGGAACTCTTCAAAGTCTCAAAATGCAATTTCTAGGCTCCTTTATATCCCACTTTCAAATCCTTTTTAAAACAGAAATATTATGCATGGGGAAAAAGTGTAAGTGCAGCACAGTAATGGTCTTCCTCTTTGATAATCAATGCAGATTTTTCTGTAAATAAAAATAAATTCCGAGGACGACATTTTGAAAGAAAGCTCTATGGTATTTTCTCAAGAGTTTAATCATTTAGCACACACAAAGACTAACCATGTTTATTGTGATTATGATAAACAATGTCAATGCCTGATGGATTAGTCAGGATTTTCTAGAGTAACAAATTAAAAAATGAACCTGTTTTGTTTTATTTACATTATAGTATGGTATATATGTATATATGTATGCATGTATGTATTTATTAGAATGATTTATAGGACGTAGTCCGGCTAATCCAACAATGGTTGCCTGTGAAAAGTCTAAGATTCTTAAAGTCTAAGAATCCAGTAGTTGCTCAGTTCACAAGGCTAGATGTCACAGCTGGTCTATGTGGGAATTCTGAAGAAGCGGGCTGCCATGCCAGTGAAGGAAAGAACTCGCTAGCAAGGTGAGAGCAAGCAGACAAAGCAAAAACTTCCTTCAGTGTCCTTATGTAGGGGTTCAGCAAAAGGTATGGTCAACATTAAAGGTGTGTGTCTTACCATCTCAAAGATCTGGATTAGAAGTGGATCTTCCTACTTTAAGCAAAAGTTGTGAACAGGTGTGCCCTTTCTATTTGTGTTTTAGCTAGTCCCGCGTGTAGTCAACTTGACAACAAGAATAGTCATCGCACCTGCTCTCACTGTATAGAAATTTATTGATTGTTCTATAGACTTTGGGACTGGTTAATTTTGTGTGATGATTTTTAAGTATTTGAAAGTTTTTCATTATAATTTCAGAACATTTAAAAGTGAATTAATATATTAATACTTGTTAAAAGTCAGGATCATAACAGATGCTGTGGAACTTTCTAAATAACAAATGTTTATTGAGTGAACAAAAAGTTGAGTGAATGAAATACACTTATATTTTCCAGAAGACTTTATACCATAACATTTTAATTAAAGTAATTTAATTGTAGCATCATATAATTCAGCATTGTTATAACATATAAATTATTTTGATTATTTTGTATTACTTTGATTATTTTTATAATTTTATTAGCTTATAGAATATGGAATAATCATTACAATAATGCTAAAGTACTATTGTTGATGAAGCTTTAAGGCTATAAAAGTTAAAAAATTAAAAAAAGCTCTAAATGTAATTTTGGTTATTTATTCTTGTGCCAGTTTCAGAGGTATATGGAAATATGGTTAAATACTGTGTACATCTCCACCAGGAGTGTCTTACTACCTCCTCTCCATGATTGAATGTGCGCTTATATTTTTGGTGCTCACTTGTAAGCTTTGTTCAGTTGTTAATTTTAGAATTTTTTTCTTTTTCTAAAACAAATCAGTCCTAGTGAAGTTATGGTTCTAATGTGAAAAACAGGGCTTTGGATTCGGGCTATATTTTACCTCTGTGAACTACTAAGTGACTGAATAGATGACAGATGTACATTTTATGTGGTTATCTTACTGATTGTAATATCAAATCTGTATGTTACAGGGCCAGTAGCTCCTTTCATTTATTATTTTGACTGCTAACACAGGCATCTGGTTATTAATTATTCCCAGTGAAAATTATAGTGGCATTATCTTTTGCTGAAATGGTTGAACTTTATTTACTTACTAATATTCACCTTTGTAGCTTTATTAATCTCAAAGCATTGGTTTTCAAACCATAAGCTCCTGGAAGTGGCTTCTTGAAAACTCACTAATGTTGGTCAATTCTATTAAGTGAATAGCAATGTATAGTCGGATTCACCAATCCAGGTATGCCATGGCTACCTTACACAATGCCATTCTATAGGCTATCCGTCGTTATTACATACATTGCTGCAATGGGGAGAAAGAAGGAGAAATGAACAAATAGGAAATAACTCAATTTAAAAAGTAGAAAAGCAATGATTGTCAACCTGTGGGTCATGACTCCTTCGAGGGAATCTAATGACCCTTTCACCGGAGTTACATTCTAGATATTCTGAATATCAGATATTTACACTATAATTCAAAATGGTAGCAAAATTACAGGTATGAAATAGCAACAAAAATCATGCTAAGGTTGGGGGTCACCACAACCTGAGGAACTGTATTAAAGGGCCACAGCATTAGGAAGGTTGAGAACCACCAAGAAAGGGTTTAGCATCCACTCTGCCATTTACTGATTATAGTGTCTTACAGTGTCTAAGGGATTTTATGCTGACCAGGCATATAGGCATTATTTCTATGAGACAAATGGCTTTGAAAGAACAATAGTGTTCTTCAGAACACCTTGGCACTTTTGCAATTACTGCAACATTAATTCACTGATGTCTAATTGCAATTTTTCCATAGGTTCTCATCTTCCTACTTGCTTGCCTCTGCCCTTTCCCCTGGGAAATGCATGCTTCACTGCCTCATAAAGACAACCAAAGGAAAGCTATGATTGTAGTATTTTTACAGTCTAGGAATTTGATTTGTTCACTCTGGTATACAACTGTTCCTAGATGGTTTTTAGTGGCTATGTATGTCAGAGCTATGGAATGGCTTCTTCAAGTGAGTGTAGCTTGCTAGTATCAATCTGTTCTGATGTATAGCCCTGGACAGCTCCCACAGCTTATTGTTGGCAGCAACCCATTGGATTAGCAAGATTTTACCATCCATGTGCCTTCCACTTTAGACTTCTGTACAGTTAAATGATTTTTATGTCAAAAGAACTTTCTACAATTCCTGACACATAGTAAGTTCCAATTAGATACTAAGAAGCTAGGGCTAATTATTATTAAGGAAAAAGCACTTAAATATTGGTCTTGACCTCACTGGTATCAAGCAAAATGGTTTCCACCTGTGTACTTTGAGTGCAGACTGAGGCTATAATAAACCTATCCTTGTGATCTGCGCTTGTTTCCAGCTCCTATTCCATTTGGATAGGGTGCTCTAAACCAGATTTGGAGGAAGTCATACTCAGCATCCACAGAAAACAATTGTTTCTATGAACATGCTGTCTCTAGCTTGACCATGGAGTAACTCTTACTTAACTCGAGATTAAATGTTAATATTTTTATAATCAAATTTGTGGTCATTGCAAGCCAAGAGAATTTTAGCATGTATGTGTTACTGAACAGATCACTGAGGAGTGAATCCTGAGAAATGGGTATTTGGTAGTTGGGGGGCAGGGAGAATGGAACTAGAATGACTGACCTAGTACCCTTCAGCTGAAGAGCTGCACCTTCTCCTCCTGTTCAGGCCTGATTCCCCAGGCAGGCATAGCAGAGGTCATCCTGTCAAGTCGTAAAGTCGAAGACACAGGGCATCTGAAGGTATGTAGTTAAGAGTACGAAGATTCGGGTTTTTGCTCTTTCTGTCCTCTTTCCCCAAATTCCCACCCAGAATGCCTTATGGACTCTTAGATATGTCCCAGAAACTATTAAACTAGGTTTACTATGATGAAATCAAATCTTAGATTGGGCTCTAAGCAAGCTATCATTAGCTGACAACTGGATATGCATCAGAGATTCTGTGATTCTGCAACTCTAGCTATTGCGATGTGTACTAAATACTTGTAATGTATGCATTTCTCCTGCCACTCTATGCCATTAACCAACTGATAGAGCCTCTTTCCTTGTTAAGCTCTCGCTAGGGTGAAATTGCTTATTGAACTTGAATAGTGCATTGGTCTCACTTACGAACGTAATAGATATTCATTAAGTGGGATGCATGCAGTACACAAACCATTAAGGGCGAATTTGTCCTTAAGTATTTTCCTGTGTAGAAGGGAGCCAATGTTTCTTATTGACAACTCAAACTGAAACCTTAATGCTGCAACACTGTAGCTGGACTGTGAAAATGTGTAAGTTGGGGAGAGTGAAAGGATTTTAGCTGGAGGAAACTTCAAAGGCCATCCCACAGAGGCAACAAGCTCAGCTATTTATGGGGAAAAGTTCATTCATTTCAGAAAGATTTATAAAACACCTAGTGTCTGACAAACACTATCCTAGTCCCTGGAGCCCAGCACTATAAAAGGAAAATAAATGTTTGTTTTTGTGGGATCTACACTCTGAGAGGCAAAGCACAAATGGTGAACAGATCAATTATGTAACTGTAGGTAGTGATAAGTACCATGAAGCACATAGACCAAGATGTCTTAGAATTTCTGTTGCTATAATAAACTATCTTGAGCAAAAATAACTTAGGGAAGAAAGAGTTCATTTGGCTTAAATGTCATGAACACAGTCCACCACTGAGAGAAGCCCAAACGGGGACTCAAATTCTCAGCTTCTTCCTAGATTATAGAGAGCTGCCATTTTGCCTCATGGTTTCTTTCTGTGGTGTGTGTGTGTGTGTGTGTGTGTGTGTGTGTGTGTGTGTGTGTGTGTGTATGTTTCTCTAGTGGATCTCTCTGGTATCTTTTCTAAGGATGCCAAGCCCTTTGGATCAGTATCCACAGCACCATCTCATTAATTTCAACCTTAGAGTGACATATCTTTAAATAGAAGCACATTGGGGATTAAGGCCTTAAATATAAATGCTGAGAGGAAATGGCATTTATCCCATAAAATATAGAAAAAGGGATACGGTTTCTCTCTGAACCAAAAAGTAGAAATGTTTTACTACAATTGAACATCAAAGTGACCCTGACAAAAAGAAGTGCATTGAGCCTTGTGAGTTCTTGTCAGTGGGTAACCTCTTCAGTGTCACATGCTTTTTCTCTAGCATCTGTTGCTACATTGACATACATTCTGTATGCCGTGATGCAGGGATGGGTGGGTTTTGTAGCTGTTAAGTCTAGTATACTCTACGGAGTTTGTTTCCACATAGAATGGTGACTTCAAACCCTGGCTCCATCTATTGGAGCTTGGGTGACAGGTGTCACATGTATAAAACCTGAACCAGTTTTTACACCATCAGAATGAAAGATTTGGATCTTCTACATAAGCAAGAGCAGAAAACACAAGTGACAACCTCCAAACTTTGTCCATAGTGACAATTCTCAAATTCTGTATTCAGTGTTTTCCATAATGGAATTTGCAAATCCATGCCTGATTCAAGTTAGCAATTATTTTACAAAACAAATGCCAATGAAAACCAACTTGTTAATAATTTTGTATTTAAGTGACCTGAAATTATTCTACTCTCAAAATTGCCAGTCTGTGAGACAACTGGAGATGGATTGATTGGTCACAAGCTAAGGCTGGTATTTATTTTGGATATTATGAACTGGTCAGTCAACCTATGCAGTGCAAAAGATTATAAAACAACTTAAACGGATGACTTCCAGAGTCCATTAAGACCAAATTCTAAATGGTTTTCATCATTCTTCGATCTGTGGAGCTTGTCTCAAGCTTTCCTGGAGTTCAACTTGGTTCTGAAATCCACTTTCCTGTCCAAAAATCATGGAAAGGGAAAAACGGTTCCTAGTCATTGGCATCCTTTCATTTGATCAATTTTTTATTGAATAATTTCTACAGACAGGATATTTTTAAGCCCCAGGAAGGGGAGACCTGGGGAGACAGCTCAGTTGATAAAGTGTTTGCCAATGTAAGCATGAGGACTTGAGTTCAGTCCTGACAACACACATAAAACCCAAGGCATGGTGTGTGTGTTTGTTATTCTAGCACTGTGGGAGACACACATGGATCTCTGGGGCTTTCTGGCCAATCAGCCTAATGTAAACAGGTAATCCTCAGGCCAGTGAATAATCCTGTTTTCAAAACATACTGACTTTAAAAATTGCGTACTTGGTAGAACACATCTTTAATCCCAGCACTTGGGAGGTGGAGGCAGATGGATCTCTCTGAGTTTGAGGCCAGCCTGGTCTCTATAGCAATTTTCAGGTCAGCCAAAGCTACCATAGTGAGACCCTGACTCAAATCAATCAGTCAACCAACCAACCAACCAAAACCCCAAAGCTGGATAATAACCAGGTTGATCTTTTGCCTACTTGCCCTCCCACCCCCTATCTCACACAAAGAAAGCAGGTGGTAGTTGTGATGGTAAATCTCAGTTGTTAACTTTAAAAGATAAAGATTTGTCTTGCCTTTGGGCATGTCTGTGGGGATTACCTTAGAAAGCTTAACAGTCTGAAAGGATATGCCCACTGTGGACCAAACCGTTTTCTGGACTGGGATCTTGAACCATATAAAAAGGGGGAAAGAAAACTTACCAGAAGAACTCATCACTCCCATGTTTCTGACCACAGATGGAATGTGGCCAACTACTGCAAGACCCAGCTCACTGCCTCGACTTCCCCACCACAGCAGACTACACTTCCAACTGCAAGCCGAAATAAAACCTTCCTCCCTTATAGTATGTCTGTCAAGATATTTTGTCGTAGTAGGAAAAGTAACTAAGAAAGTCATCTCCTGGGACTTTTACAACAGCAGAAAGCACAGGTGAACTAGTTAATGAGGGGTGGAACTAGCCTTACCAGAACACTTAAAAAGTTCACCTTTCCTAGATGTGGCCAGTTAGATTTGCTTCTAGAAAAAAAAATGACCAGGAGCTGGTCATTCAACTTAGTCTGAAAAAGGTTCAAACTATGGAAATCTTGCTGTGGGCACAGGAGAAGAAAATTCCAGGCAGACCACCAATTACACAAGGTTACACATGTTATAGCTAAGCTGGGAAAGAGTCCGAGCATACTACGAGGCAAGAGGTAAGGCTGGAAGAGAACTTAGAATGATTCTAATTGGACGCCTTCCCTAAAATCTCTGACAATGCCTTTGAAGGCTTCTTACCAATGGATTGGCAAGCTCACATCTGTTTTTGAATGACAGTTCCAGTAGGAGTGTCGTGTATGTCCCGAGGGTGTGACTTGACGATTGTAGTCCAGGATAGTTAGGGACTGTCACAGTGATCTTGGCAAGTAGTGAGGAGGTCCTGAACTAGACTACTAACTATTGTCCAAAGACATAAAAATAAATCTCTCACACAATCTTGGGCTCGATCCTCTATGAGTTATTTACAATGAAGCAGATAATAGTATCTACATGTAGAAAGAGCTATCTGATTTCCTTTATAAAAATAAAACATGGACCTGTCAACACTGTCTCAAAGCTCTGTGATAATTTAGATCTTTTTTAGCAAGAAAACAGTTGAGCAGACATTCACTCATCCATGCTTACAGTAGTAAGTCTTCTCCTTTTCTAGGAAACCCTATGGAGATTCATCAGAACTGAATACATAAATCTTCATCACAGCATATGTTGTGTCATCTGCCGGTGTATTTTCAAGCCTGTGCAGGTATGACCTTATGTCACAATGAACGAATGAACTGGGAAGATCAAAGTTGTTTCATCTGGTCCTGTGATTTATAATTTCCAAATCGATGGGAAGAGAAAATAGAAGCATCAAGCATCCACCTCTGCTTGTACCAGGTCACACACTGCAATGCTATCCAAGCACAAGTTTCCATGGTAAACAGGGCAAGACTTGCCAATACTTCACAGGGTTCCAAAAGGCAGCCATGTCCCTCTTGGGAGAACTTTGTAACTGGAAAAGAAAATCTTTACCAATGAAATCTCCAGCAAAGGAAAGTCACAGACGATATTTCTGCAAACGGCTTCTTGCCAAATATCTCATCAACAAGGATGGCTGGCAGTGACCCATTCTACTGCCGAGGTGGTAAAAATGCTCTCACCAATACTTGTTTTCATTTGCTCCAAACTTCCTAGAAAAGGAAAAAAAAAAAGACTTACTTTGAGATGAAATTTTCCATGTTTCATCTCAGTCCAAAGGTGACTTAAAAAGATTTCTTTTGAAAGTTGAATTAATTCAAGTGACATTTGTAAAGTTTAGTCACTTGGGAAGGGACATGTACACAAAAATCTCACTGGGTAACACCAAAAAAATTGACATTTTTCTATTTTTTTGTGACTTTTGGAAGACTAATGATTTTTGACTGTTTCTCTTGAAAGGGTTTAATCCTGTTAGTATCAGGCAATTCATCCTTTTGAAATAATTTGATTCAAACAGATTTTTTCCCTATGATTAGCATAAAATAATACTTTAGATATGAATTCACTGGGTATTTTAAAAATATGGTGCATGGCATATGTTTAACAGAAAAGAATCCTTTTATAGCTAAGAGTTTAAGTTGGGCATGATAATGCACACTTGTAATCCTAGAACATGGGAAGTTGAAGCAGCAGGGTGAATCAAGCCTCTGTCTCAAGAGAACAAGGAGAAGGAAGGGGAGAGAAGGAGGAGAAGGAAGAGGAGGAGAAGGAGGAGGAGAAGGAGGGAGAGGAGGAGAAGGAGGAGGTGGAGGAGGAGGAGGAGGAGGAGGAGGAGGAGGAGAAGAAGGAGAGGGGAGGAGGAGGAGAAGGAGGAGGAGAAGGAGGAGGAGAAGGAGGAGGAGAAGGAGGAGGAGGAAAATGAGAAGAAGAAGAAGAAGAAGAAGAGGAGGAGGAGGAGGAGTAATTCAAAGCATTAAAAGAGAGCTCCATGTTGGGATATTGTCTTAGTGTTCTATTGCTGTGAGGAGTCACCATAAACACGGCAACTCTTTTTTCTCTTTTATTGGATTTTTTAATTTACATTTTAAATGTAAAGGAACCTGCTATCCCATCCCCTCTCCCTGCTTCTATGAGGGTGCTCCCTCACCCCCCTCAACTCCTCCCACCTCCCTGCCCTGACATTCTCCTAGACTAAGGCATCAAGCCTTGACAGAACCAAGGGCCTCTCCTACCATTGATGCCTGACAAGGCCATCCTCTGCTACATATGCAGATGGAGCCATAGGTCCATCCCTGAAACAAGGCAACTCTCATGATGGAAAACATTTAATCTGGCCTGGCTTATGGGTTCAGAGGTTTCATACACTATCATGGACACTATCAGCATGATGGTGTCCAGGCAGACATGGTGCTGCAGAAGGAATTGAGAGTGCTACATCTGGATTGGCACATCGCCAAAAGAGACACTGTGGTTAGCTTGTGCTTCTGAAACCTTGACGCCCATCCCCAGTGAGTGACACACTTCCTCCTACTAGGTCACACCTACTCCTACAAGGCCACACTTTCTAAGGCCACTTCCTAAGCTTCAAATTCATGAGTCTCTGGGGGCCATCCTTATTCAAAACCCCACAGATGTGTAAAGCTACTCTCAAGTAATACATTATTTGATAGTGAGGAGTAATAGGGTAGTAAAAATGCAGTAAGTCTTAGAGATGGAGACTAAACAAGGTGACTTGAGAAGGCAAAAATGGGAGAAACTTATATTGACAGGAAGACAATGTAGTTTTTTTTTCCACCTGTTTTGAAAGTTGGCGACATAAAGGATTGGGGGGTTGGAGATGGCATTTCAGCTGAGAGCTTCGGATGAGCATAAGCATGGGAGTTAGACATGAGACTAGCCAGAGAGAGTAGCTAGTAGCATAGGAGAGGAAGGAATGTAAACTGAAGGGGAAAATATAAGTTGTTTCTTACTGGGTGTGCTACTCATGGTTTGGGTGGGCAGATTTTTGTCATTTTAATGAGTCTGTTTCCTGATTTCAGCCTTTGAAAAGCCAATACTATTCTTTGTCACAGGGGAATCACTAAAAATACTTGTTCCTCAACACTTTCGAACACTTTCTGGGAGGCAGTTAAATTGATTGAGTGCACACAGGATACCAACTTTTAGGGCAGGATTTAGTTCTTCAGTGGTGTGGGGACTGCAGTATGGTTTTGATCAGGAAGAGAGGCGTGATCAGACTCATGAGACTAAGCAGTTGTTCCAGAGACTGACTGGGAGGAGGGAAACACCGGGAAGAAGGAGAATCAATTCAGCCTAGGCAAGAGTTAATGTACACTTGATCTAAACAATTTTATCATTTTCCTGCTTGAAAACACTCACATCATTTTTTTAAATTTTTTTCTTGCCTCTAAAGTTCCTTAGCACTGTACTGTGGAGCTCTTTCTGCTGTAGCTGCTTTCCTGTTTTCTGCTTTCCCCAAATTAATATCATATGCTATATTCAGTATTACAAAAACAAGATTCTTAGAGGGGGACCCAACACCCGCTCTACAACACATGTACTAACTATAGCAGCAACCTATAGGGCATGGACAGCTCTGTTTACAAAACAAGCCCACTTCTCTGTTTCTTCTTAGATAGGATTTGGTTTCTTTCACTTTTTGACTCTTTCCCCCTCTTTAAGGGGAGACTCTGTTGACAGTACACTGAAAGATTTGGAGTCCCAGATGTCAGAGCAGTGGGAACTTAACATGGGAAGGCATATGGAGCCTGTCAGAAGCACCACGAGCAGCCAAAACAGGAGACAGTGCCCAAGGCAAGAGAGGCAAAGAGATGTTTGCTCTGCTGTGTGCAGGAAATCCAGGAGACTAGTGGTGACGGCCAGAGGGGCATGACTGCCTGGCAAGCATTAGTCTGCATGTATCAAAAGGGTGTCCCAACTCAACACAGCTGTGACTTCATCTTGTAATGTGTCCTCTCCCAGCTGCTGAAATCCTGCTGCCTTCTGATTTTCTGGAAGAACATGAGAAGGGACTATGTCAATGGGATATAAAACACAGACATTTTATGGTTAGATTTTCCTCAGAAAATCCATTTCAGGTGCTTTTGTGTTTGTTTGTTTGAACCGAAAATGGGATTTTAGCATGTTCCACTGATGAAGTTTGCACATTTATGTGGCTGCTCTGGGACTTAACCATCTTAAGTTTGAACCTGAGTCTGTTCATTAGCCAAGTTTTCATTCTCTGTAACTCTTCTCTTGGTTCATGTTCCTTTAAAAAGAATCTTAAAAAAAAAATCAATTCAAAGTCATTGCATCAAAATCCAGAGTTCAAACCTAAGTCCTCCTCTACAAACTTAGGTGTTTCTGTCTTAGACAGGTCGTTTTTAATGGCTGGTGTTCTGATGCCATGGATTAATTGCAATGAAGGAGAGACACCTGAAAAAAAGAGTCTTTGCAGTTTCCCAATCTGGCATGCATTCTAGATTCTCTGGGGCTATAGTCCCATCAGGTTTCCTTGTGAAAATTCACTAATGGTACTATTTATGGGGGGGGCATCTTGAAAAATAATAACATCATTGTTTCTAGTTTCTCTGGCATTTTATATGGCATATTTTCATATATTTTAACTCACTAAGTCCTCCAAACAGCAAAGAAAGGATCAATCCAAAGTCACAGCATCAAAATCCAGAACTCAAGTCTAATTCCTCTACTACAAACTTATGTGTTTGTGTCTTAGGGTCAGTTTCAGTGGCTGGCATTCTGATGCCTTGAATTAATTAAGCATAGACTTCTGAGTAATAAGCCTTTCCAGTTGTGACTTAGTGTTTGCAGCCTTGAATAATGACATGATATCCAATACATGGGAAGTTCTTAGTACCATTTTCTAGATGCTCTGATCCCAGGGCTGGGAATGTAACTCGGTGATGGTATACTTTCTGGTTGAGAGTGGAAGTGAGAAAAAGAAGAAAGAGAAAGAAGAAGAGGTAGGAGGGGATGGAAGAGAACAATGGTGATGATAATGGTAAAGAAGAAGAGGAAGAGGAAAAAGAAGGGGAAGAAGAAGAGGAAGAAGGAGAAGAAGAAGAAGAAGAAGACAACAATGACAATTTGTTTTGATGCCAGCTTTTGTGGATCACAGACCTCAGTGAGAGGGGACACTAATAACAATAGCTTCTGGTTAGTGTTTTCTCTATATTTTTGTGTATAATGATTCCAATAAGTATTTTCCGATGACTGTGATAACCCTCAATTGCTTCTGTCAACAGTTCTTTGAAGATCTTGAGGGTCATTCTACTCTTTTGTTCCTGAGGTAGCTCTTTAGCAGGAAGATGGCTCAGCATTATCTCGATGGAAGATCACATTTCTTGAGAACTTATCAGAATTTCTTTAGATTGACCCCAGAGTTAACTGGAGGTTCAAGACTGTTGGTCCTGAGACTTTCTACTGCTTGGGAATTCCTGGACTCTGAGGTAGCTTTGATTTCTTCCATAGAAGTTCCATGAATAGTATGTAGCATTTCTCTCTACAAGCTCACTCTTTTTCTTGCTGTACATTTATGTGAAACAAATCCCAGAATCTGTCTTAGGCATCTTCACGTTCTCAGAATGTCATGATTTTCTAGCAGTGGCCCTGTGTTGAACAGAACTCAAATCAATTCCCACGACCACTTAGCAGCAACAGTAAGATAATGTCTGTTAGGTTTGGTCCATGCCTCAATCACCTTTTTAATGCGTGAACTGCAAAAATCCTTGCAATAATCATGATTGAAATATTTTGTATGCATGTATGAACTACTTAAACAATAAAAAATTTTTAAATCCCCATAAAACACAAGTCTCATTTAAAAAAAACAATTACAAAATTTAATTTTTCTTTTTGTGATTATAATATATCATCCACATACCCTTTCCTCCTTCCAAACCCTCCCATATATTCCTCTTTGCTCTCTTTCAAATTCATGACCTTTTTCATTAATTGTTGTCACATGCATGTAAGTCATGTATGCACACATATATTCTTAAATATAATCTGTTCAGCCTGTATAATGTTACTTATATGTGTGGAACAAGGATTGTGGAAACACAATCCTAAGACAGTGGTTAGTGACTTGCATCAGTGAAAAGAGAACTCACAGAATGGGTTGGAAATTAAGGTAACAATAGCAACTGGTCCTTTATTATAGATGAGTTTAATGCTTTCTTACGATCAGCTACAAGTACCATTTTCTATTTATTTAATTTTATTTTGGCTTTTTGAGAGAAGTTCTCTCTATATAGTCCTGGTTCTCCTGGAGCTTGCTATACATACTAGTCTGGTCTTGAACTCACAGATATCTCCCTACCTCTGCCTTCCAAGGGTTTGGTTTAAAGATATCGGCCACCATGCTTCTCAAGAAAATCATGCCTATACATTTCCAGGCTCTCAAACAGCTTTATTGTGCCAAGTAGAGTCAGGAGACACAACAGGCCTTGTGCTTAAGCCAACTTAGTAAAGGACCTAACGTGTGTCTTTCCATTTAATTGATTCTTCTCTATATGTTATACTGTAGGGCAAAACCAAGCCACTCACAGTAAGCAGCCTGTGGTAGGGGGCTCATAGTAAATACTGTGGACATGTGAAGCTGTACCAGTCAATTTAGTGCCCTCCCCCCTTCAGAAGTTCTCAGCCAGCTACCCATTCTTTGCCTGCTCCTATCCCTGCTTCTTGCTTTTGATCTTAGCCCGACATCAAATACCCTTTCAGTGTTTTCAATAGACATAAAGGCTTAAACCTCTGGGCTTCTGTAGAATTACTGATCTAAAAATCTCTGTTTCTCATACATAAAATGAGGACAATGTGACATCCATTGTATAAATAATAAGTCCAAGTGAGTACTAGTGAGTACTGTTTGCTTTCTGTGTGCTGGGTACAATTTTAAGTCCACTATCACTGTAACAGTATTTAAATTTAATTCTCTTAACCTTATATTGTTACAATTGTATCTAGATTGTGCAAATGAGGACTGTGTCTCCTGGTTACACAGCTAGTAAGAGAAACCTTATTTGAATGTTTAATACAAGTATTGAGCCAACTACTTGATCATTCACTATACTATAATTCTTTACTGTTAGTATAAGAGAATATTAATATTGTGTCTTTGTTAGGGTTTTGGTGCTGTGAACAGACACCATGACCAAGGCAACTCTTACAAGGACAACATTTAAAAGGGGCTGGCTTACAGGTTCAGAGGTTCAATCCATTATCATCAAGGTGAGGTATCGCCAAGATAGGTATGATGCAGGAAGAGCTGAGAGTTCTGTATCTTCATCTGAAGGCTGCTAGGGGAAGATTGGCTTCCAGGCAGCTAGGAGGAGAGTATTAAAGCCCATGCCTACAGTGACACACCTACTCCAACAAGGCCACACCTCCTAATAGTGCCACTCCCTGAGCCAAGCTTTTACAAACCATCACATTGTATAATGAAAAAATGTTTCAAAATGGTGCATCTGCTGGGAATAATGGTGCATTCTTTTAATCCCAGCACTTAGGCAGAAGTGTGAGAATATCTGTAACTTTGAGGTCTGCCTGGTCTACATATCAAGTTCTGGGCAAGCCAGAATTACATAGTGAGACTGCTCCAACTATCAAAAGGCTCATCTAGTGATTTTGTCTGTGTGAACCATCCACTCATATCACTTTGTATTAATATTATATATGTTATTGGTATGATTTGCATATTCCTGTTCTCAAGAATGTTCAAGTGTTGGAACATTATTTCCCATTGCAGCAGTATCCCAAGACACTGAGAACTTTAAGAGCTGGTTTGGGCTTTAAGAAGGTTCACCAGGGACCAGATTGGTTGCTACAGAGCAGGTTGTTACAGTGCAAGGTCATCCCTTGTGCTTTGACCCTTCTGCATAAGTCCATATTCCTTTCCCCTTTTCTGTTGTGCTCTGACCTACCATCCTAGTAGCTACTTAGGCTTGGATTTCCAGCCTCTAGACTACTACCTCTAACCAGAGTAAGTGTCTTTCCTTTTGTGTTTTCTCATCTCTGCTATTCCTTTATAGCTGCAGAAAACGGAGTAGTAATGAGCTATTTCAGGGGATGCAGGAGGTGGGGAGAGAGATGGAGAGGGACACGAAGAGGGCAACGGTCAGGGAGAAGAAGAGAGATCACTTTGGTACTTGGTATTTTTGTTCCATAGTTTCCTAAAAATAAACTTAATTATTGTGTTAATATTAGATTAGAACATGGAGCTCTGTGGCTAGCTGAGGGGCACTGCCAACTGGATTAACCTTTTGTACACTGACCATTACCTAGCTAGAGTCTTTGGGAAGATACATTCTGCTTCATTTCTTGGTAATGGGACTTTCAATAGGAGGCAGGACTGAGTCTGGAACTCAGTGGAGCTGGTGTTTAGGGATGGCTGGCTCTTTTACAAGCTCAATAACTGACACCAAACAAGCCATTTAACCCTTCCAAGTGTCAGCTTTCTGTGTGTGAGGCTCAGAACTAACAGATGCATAAATTGTTTGTAGACTCTAAAACTTTTGGACAAATAATTGTTACCTTATATTAAATTCATATTACTGTCTAACCCCTGATACTGACAGTGTGGTATAATTGGAGAGTATAGTACACAGTCACAGAAAGTTTCCTGTCTCAAACATAAGCCCATCTCGTCTGTTTTAAGCCTGATGAAGCAATGTTTCCTTACATGAAGACTGATAAGTGTGGTGAGAGGATTTCTAAATGATGCTTTGGACCCTGTATGGTTTGATGGTTAGAGATGCATTCCCATATATGTATGGCTGTTGTCATTTCCCCAGTGTTCTTCTGACACACAAAGGGTAGGCTACACAACCACCATTCAACAAGGTCACAAGCTTGGTCCTATTCAGATGTCTGCCCTAGGGAGGAATACTGCAAGTTCTCCACTGGGCTGGACACCATATGAATGATATAGCGACAGTACTTTAAAATCCCAGGATACAACTGTAGTTGGGAGCACTGTCTATGTGGAGCATATTTGAGCTTCAAGGGTCAGGCAGGAAATGAAGACACAGAGGTTCAGAGAGAACATAAGGGTTGCCTGAGGCTGTTCAGTCAACCGACAGTCTGGAACCTGGATCGCTTGGTTCTTGAACTGGGTTCTTTCCAATATCCTGCATACCCTATTTACACAGATGACATTATAGAATTCCTCCGAGTAATTGTTCAAAGAAATACCCCAAAAAATATCAAAAGAATACAAAAATCTTTAAAATTCTTAGATGATTTGTATTTTTTTTACACCATGTGTAAGAAACATAGATAGTTAAGCAAGCAACATCTTAAATGATGTAAGACTATGTGTACATAATTTAGTGGCAATTATTGCCTTGCTTTTGGGACTGATACAGAAACATGACAGTAGTAGTATTCATCAAACTAGTGAAAATTTACATTCAGATGTTCATATGACCCAAAGTGATCTGCTTCACAGATATCTCAGGCTGGTATTTGAAAGAAAGCTTTTACTTGTGCGGTAAACATTTATTCCAGACCAACTACCAGGAGATAAGAGGTGATGAGAAAAGGACCTCAAGAGGCACGGCTTGCACCACACAGAGCGAAGTAGAGGTCATGGTGAACTGGCCAAATGCGAGTCCATAATGGATTATAGGAAAAACAAATATTATGTTTGGAAATTCGAACAGAGTAAGATGAATTCCAGCCAGAATTATAGTGATTTTCCTATTATTTTTTAATATTTGTCAGTCTCTGAAGTTAACACCGAGTCTACTTTTGGAGTTTCCCTCAAGAAAGTTGGTTAAATGCCTAAAGCACTTCAGACAAGGAAAAACTCAGTTTCTTCCCTTGAAGAAGAAAACAAAAAGCTCCCGATCATGTAAAGATGTTATAAAATGTTTTAGCTGCCCGAAGAGATGAATTTGAGAAGATACAGAAACGACACCCAAATACAGTAGTCACTGAAAAAGAAATGGTTAGGTAATAGCTAATGCCTTGGGCACTATGTTATGGGAAATACGGTTCAGGAATGATCCTATTTATGCTCAAAAATCTATGTGGCACAACTAAAATTATCCATATGCATTAGGTAAAGGAACTTTTAAAGAGAGTAATCTCTCTGAGCACTTATAGCTAGAGATATAAGACAATGTTTACAATTTTACAGTACTTCTTCTTCTCCTCCTCCTCCTCCACCTCCTCCTCCTCATCATCATCATCTTTTACTATTTGGAGAATCAAGTTTCTTTCCTGTAAGAAGGAATGACTCCTAGTTTGTCTGATTCAAGCATGGTAATACCTTTGTTTTTGCCAAGTAATTGTTTGTGCCCTGAAACACGAGATGGCTATTTATTTGCACTTTTTATTTTGGGAAAGGATCTTGCTAAGTTGCCCAGACTGGCCTTGAACTTGTGCTCTTTCTATCTCTGTCATCTCTGTCCTTTTAATAGCAAGGATTATAGACAGTGCTGCCAAGCCTGGTTTGGAAGTTTATTCTTTTCTTTTTTTTTTTAAATTTCTTGCAGGATTTTCCTCTCCATTATTAGCGTACAAAGCAGTGGTTTCTACAAGGCTCTTTCACACATCTTTTAGATTTGGACAACTCACTTCTTTCCCAGCCTCCTACCCCATTCCACTTAAACTTGTAATCTCAGTATTGTCCCTCTTTACTTCCATATCATATGTCCTGTCTCCTACCCTCCTTCCCCTTCTCATGGGCTCAGTGTCTGGGAGGAGCAGCTCCTTTTGGAGTTTGAACAGCTTGGCTTGGCCATGTAGAGCTGACCTGAGAGGGCTTGCAGCTGGGCTTGGATTCTCCAATCTCCTGCCTGCTTTTCTACAGAAACTTCCCCTAGCTTACTAATTTCCTTTACAGACCTTGTTTCTGGCAGCAGACGAGCTCACTGTGTTCTATCCTGTCTGTTTTCTTTCTTGGAGTTGAAGTCATGAGATTCCTACTCCACTGTCTTCCTTGTTATTAAGGAAGTGTCTTAAGGAGACATGTTTTCTTTTCTGTCTCGGGTTGCTCTGTTATGAGGTTGCATTATGTGGAACTGTGGAAGGCACCAGGCAAAAGGGAAGGAGACAAACCAAGGTGCAGAGGTGACATTTCAAGGATGGTGGAATGGACAGATGGAAAGACTTCCCTGAATAAATCATTCATCTCAGGGTGGCTATGAGAAAGAATTAACACGCTTATCACCTAAGCCACTTTATTTGGCTTTCAGCTATGTGTTGCTGAATGCATTCTTGCTGAGGAAGGTGAAAGCATTAAGGTTTGATTTCGTGTCTCTAAATTGCTCGAATACTGTTTTTAATCACAACAAAAATTTGAGGGAAACAAATCAAATTGAATTTCTGAAAGCTAAAGGAAACCCAGGGACGAGTAGCAGATTAACTGAGGCAGATCACTTAGAATAGTATGAAAATTTTAATAGTATTAGTTCTTTTTAGGCATAAAAATAAAAAAAACCCATAGAATATTTTTACATTTATTTATGTTCTTTTCCATTTATTTTCTTAATGTTTATGGTTTTTAACACATAGGACTTTCACCTCTTTTGTGTTAATTTTCAGATTTTAAAGGCTTATTTTTTTGTAGGTTTTATAATGGATTGTTTTCATGGTTTCCCTTTTTGGATAGTTTGTTAGTATACAGAAATATTGCTTTCTTAAAATATTGATTTTGTATCCTACGACTTCGTTGATTTTACTTATTCATTCTAAAATCTGTGACGGAGTATTACCACTTCTGGTTATCCGCAAACAGGACAGTTTAAATTGTTTCCAGTTTGGATGTTTTTTTTCAAATTTTGTTTTATTGCCTAATTCTTCTTCTTGACTTATGCTGACTCTAACGTTGTGAATGAGCATTCCTGTCTTAGAGAAAAAGCTTTCAACCTCTCAAAGTTGAGTATGATGCTAGCTGTGGGTATGTCATATGTGGCATTATATTGTATTGTGATAGGCTACTTCTTTCTATAAGGCACTTTATTGTAAGAATGTGTTAAATGTTGTCAGATGCCACGTGATGACAAGATCTCTGTCACTCATTCTGCTAATGTGATTTGTAGTCATCCTGCCTTCCTAGGACAAACCTCGGTCGACCTTTCAATGTGTTGTTGAACTTGGCTTGCTAGTATTTTATTGAGGACTTCCTCATCCATGCAACAGGAATGGTGATTTGTGCTTAAAACTATTTTTAAAGTGTTCGTGTCTGGCTTTAGCATTAGGGTAATACTAGTCTGGTAAAGTGAGTTTAGAACTATTTTTCATTTCTTTAGTTTCATGGTGAGTTTCAGAAGGATTAGTATGAGTTCTTTAATGTTTACTAGTATTCAAGAGTGAAGTGATCTTCTCCTGCATGGGAGACATTTTATACTTATCTGTATATGTTTTCTATTTCTTCATGACTCAGTCTTGTTATACATGTCAAGGAATTTATCTATTTATGTTATTCAGTTTGTTGTTATAAAATTATTTGGAATATCCACTTAAAAATCCCTTGTTTTGACAGGAACCTTGGAGCATCCTGGGACAGGATCCTTCCAGTCTCCATCTGTACCCAGAGCTAAGGCTGTCCCACAGCCCTCTAGACCCAAAGCCTGCCTGGAGAGAGCTGGTCTCTCAGGAGTGCTCTCACTCCTAAGATCATAGGTTCACAGACCCACAGGAGGAACAAGGTCCAGTCAGAGACAGCAAGGCCAACTAACATCAGAGATAACCAGATGGCCAAAGGCAAGTGCAAGAACCTAAGCAACAGAAACCAAGACTATTTTTGGCATCATCAGAACCCACTTCTCCTACCATAGCAAGTATTGGATATCCCCCAACACAATGGAAAAGCAAGATTTGGATTTAAAATTACATCTGATGATGATGATACCTCTATCATAAATAACCCCCTTAAAAAATAAAGGAGAAAAAAAGAAATAAAGAAGAACATAAGTAAACAAGTAGAAGTCCTTGAAGAGGAAACACAAAAATCTCTTAAAGAGTTACATGAAAATACAACCAAACAGGTGAAGGAATTGAACAAAACCATCCAGGATCTACAAATGGAAATACAAATAATAAAGAAATCAAAAAGAGAGACAACCTTGGAGATAAAAAACCTAGGAAAGAGATCAGGAGGCATAGATGCAAGCACCACCAACAGAATGTGAGAGAGAATCTCAGGAGCAGAAGATACTATAGATAACATGGACACAATAGTCAAAGAAAATGCAAAATGTAAAAAGCTCTTAACTCCAAACAGCCACTAAATCCAGGACACAATGAGAAGACCAAACCTAAGGATAGTAAATATACAAGAGAGTGAAGATTCCCAACTTAAAGGGCCAGTAAATTTCTTCAATAAAATTATAGAAGAAAAGTTCCAAATCTAAAGAAAGAGATGCCCATGGACATACAAAAAGCCTAGAGAACTGCAAATATATTGGACCAGAAAAGAAATTCCTCCCGACACATAATAGTCAAAACACCAAATGCACAAAACAAAGAAAGAATATTAAAAGTAGTAAGGGAAAACGTCAAGTGATATAAAGGCAGACCTATCAGAATTGCACCAGACTTCTCAACAGAGACTATGAAAACTAGAAAATCCTGGGCAGATATCATACAGACCCTAAGAGAACACAAATGCCAGCCCAGTCTATGATATCCAGCAAACTCTCAATTGCCATAGATGGAGAAACCAAGATACTCCATGACAAAACCAAATTTACACAATATCTTTCTACAAATCCAGCCCTACATAGGATATTAGATGGAAAACTCCAACACAAAAAGGGAAACTACACCCTAGAAAAAGCAAAAAAGTAATCTTATTTCAACAAACTCAAAAGAAGATAGCCACACAAACATAATTTTACCTCTAACAACAAAAATAACAGGAACCAACAATCACTATTCCTTAGTATCTCTTAATATCGATGGACTCAATTTCCCAATTAAAAGACAGACTCGATTTTGCCGCATACAGGAAATGGAGTTCCATGACCAAGACAGATACTATCTCAGAGTAAAAGGCTGGGAAAAAATTTTCCAAGCAAATGGTCCCAAGAAACAAGCTGGAGGAACCACTATAATATTGAATAAAATTGACTTTCAACAAAAGTTATCAGAAAAAGTAAGGAAGGACACTTCATACTCATCAAAGGAAAAATCTATCAAGAGGAACTCTCAATTGTTAAATCTATGCTCCAAATCCAAGGGCATCTACATTCATAAAAGAAACTTTACTAAAGCTCAAAGCACACATTGCACCTCACAAAATAATGGTGGGAGACTTCAACAGCCCATTCTCATCACTGGACAGATCATGGAATTAGAAACTAAACAGAGACAGAGTGAAACTAACAGAAGTTATAACAAGAAATTATAAACCAAATAGATTTAACAGATATCTATAAAGCATTTCATCCTAAAACAAAAGGATATGCCTTCTTTTCAGCACCTCATGGTAACTTCTCCAAAATTGACCATATAATCAGTCACAAAACAGGGCTGAACAGATACAAGAAGATTAAAATAATCCCATTCATCCTATTAGATCACCATGGACTAAGGCTGGTCTTCAATAACAACAAAAATGACAGAAAGTCCACATACACATAGTAATTGAACAGTGTTCTACTCAATGATAACTTGGTAAAGGAAATAAAAAAGAATTAAAGACGTTTTAGAACTTAATGAAAATGAAGGCACCACATACCCAAACTTACAGGACACAGTGAAAGCTGTGCTAAAAGGAAAACTCATAGCTCTGAGTGCCTCCAAAAAGAAACTGGAGAGAGCATACACTAGCAGCTTGTCAGCGCACCTAAAAGGTCTAGCACAAAAAGAAGCAAATGCACCCAAGAGGAGTAGATGGCAGGAAATAATCAAATTCAGGGTTGAAATCAACCAAACATAAGCAACTATACAAAGGATCAACAAAAGCGGGAGCTGGTTTTTTGAGAAAATCAACATGATAAATAAACAGTTAGCCAGCCTAAGCAGAGGGCAGAGAGACAGTATCCAAATTAACACAATTCAGAAATGAAAAAGGAGGCATAACAACTGAAACTGAGGAAATTAAGAAAATTATCAGCTTCTACTACAAAAGCCTATACTCAACAAAACTGGAAAATCTGGAGGAAATGGACAATTTCCTAGACAGATACTAGGTACCAAAGTTAAATCTAGATCAGATAAACCATCTAAACATTCCATAATCCCTAAAGAAATAGTAGTAGTCATTAAAAGTCCTCAACCAAAAAAAGCCCAGGACCAGATGGGTTTAGTGCAGAAAACCTTCAAGGGAGACCTCCAATACTCTTCAAACTATTCCACAAAATAGAAACAAAAGGAACTCTACACAATTTGAAAAATGAAGCCACAATTATGCTTATACCTAAACCACACAAAGACCTTACAAAGAAAGAACTTCAGACCTCATTAATATTGATGGTAAAATATTCAATAAAATTCTCACAAACTGAATTCAAACAATCATTCACCATGATCAAGTAGGTTTCATCCCAGGGATACACGGATGGTTCAATATATGGAAATTCATCAACATAATCCATTATGTAAACAAACTCAAAATAAAAACCACATGATCATCTCATTAGATGAGAAAGCAGTTTACAAAATTCAACACCCCTTCACAATCAGGAATTCAAGGCCCATAGCTAATCATAGTAACAGTAATATATAGCAAACCAGTAGCTAACATCAGGTAAATGGAGAGAAACTTGAAGGGATCCCACTAAAATCAGGGACTAGACAAGGCTGCTCACTCTCTCCCTACCTATTCAATATAGTACTTGATGTCCTAGCCAGAGCAGTTAGACAACAAAAAGAGGTCAAAGGGATACAAATTGGAACAAAGAAGTCAAACTATCACTATTCACAGATGATACAATAGTACGCTTCAGTGACCCCAAAAATTCCACCAGACAACTACAACTGATAAACAACATCAGCAAAGTGTCTGGATATAAAATTAACTCTAACAAATCAGTAGCCTTCCTCTACTTAAAGGATAAACAGGCTGGGAAAGAAATTAGGGAAATGGCACCCCTCACAATAGTCACAAATAATAAAAAATACCTTCGTGTTTTCCTAGCCAAGTGAAAGATCTGTATGACCAGAACTTCAAGTCTCTGAGTAAAGTAATTGAAGAAGATCTCAGAAGATGGAAAGACTCATGGATTGGCAGGATTAATATAGTAAAAATGGCCATTTTACCAAAAGCAATCTACAGATTCAATGCAATCCCCATCAAAATCCCAACTCAATTCTTCACAGAGTTAGACAGAGTGATTTAGGAATTGATCTGGAATAACAGAAAACACAGGATAGCAAAAACTATCCGCAACAATCAAAGAACTTCTAGGAGAATCACCATCCCTAACCTCCAGCTGTATTACAGAGCAATAGTGATTTTAAAAAGAAACCTGTATAGTATTGGTACAGAGACAGGCAGGTAGATCAACAGAATAGAATTGCAGACCCAGAAATGAACCCACACACTATAGTCACTTGATCTTTGACTCAGGAGCTAAAACCATCCAGTGGATAAAAGACAGCATTTTCAACAAATTGTGCTGGTTCAGCTGGTAGTCAGCATGTAGAAGAATGCAAATCAATCCATTCTTATCACCTTGTACAAAGCTCAAGTCCAAGTGGATCAAGGGCCTCCACATAAAACCAGATACACTCAAACTAATAGAAGAAAAAGTGGGGAAGAGCCTTGAACACATGGGCACTGGAGAAAATTTCCTGAACATAATACCAATGGCTTATGCTCTAAGATCAAGAATCAACAAATGGTACCTCATAAAATTGCAAAGGTTCTGTAAGGCAAAGGACACTGTCAATAGGACAAAATAGCATCCAACAGATTGGGGAAAGATCTTTAGGAACTCTACATCCAATAGAGGGCTAATATCTAATATATACAAAGAACTCAAGAATTTAGACTTCATAGAACCAAATAATCCTATTAAAAATGGGAGTCAGAGCTAAACAAAGAATTGTCAACTGAGGAACCTCGAATGGCCAAGAAGCTCCTAAAGAAATGTTCAACATCCTTAGTCATCAGGGAAATGCAAATCAAAACAACTCTGAGATTCTACCTCACACCAGTCAGAATGGCTAAGATCAAAAACTCAGGTGACAGCAGATGCTGGTAAGGATGTGGAGAAAGAGGAACACTCCTCCATTGTTGGTGGGATTGAAAGGTGATACAATTACTGTGGAAATCAGTCTGGAGGTTCCTCAGAAATTTGTACATAGTACTACCTGAGGACCCAGCTATACCACTCTTGGGCATATACCCAAAAGATGCTCCAACATATAACAAGGACACATGTTCCACTATTTTTATAGCTGCTTTATTTATAATAAGCAGAAACTGGAAAGAACCCAGATGCTATCAATAGAGGAATGGTTACAGAAAATGTGATACCTAGCCAGATTTGGATGTCTCCTGAGAGGCTCAGCCAGGTCCTTACTGATACAATTAATATGCTTGCAGCTAACCATCAGACTGAGCTGGGGATCCCAATGGAGGAGTTAGAGAAAGGACTGAAGGAGGTTAAGGGGTTTGCAACCCCATACGATGAACAACAATATCAACCAACCAGACTCCCCAGAGCTCCCAGGGACTAAACCACCAACCATAGTGTACGCATGTAGAGACTCATGGCTCCAGCTGCATATGTAACAGAGGATGACATTGTCCAGCATCTATAGGAGGAGAAGCCCTTGGTCCTGTGTAGGCTGTTTTCCCCAGTATAGGGGAATGTCAGAGTGTTGAGTTGGGAGTGGGTGGATGGGAAGGGGAGCATCCTCATAGAAGTAGGGAGAGGGACAATGGGAGAGGGGTTAACCAGGAAAGGGGATAACATTTGAAATGTAAATACAAAAACTATCCAATAAACAAAAAAAATTCCTGTTTTCCTATGGTGCCAACTGTATTGTCTCTCTTTGGTTTGTGATGATTAATATGAATTCTTGTTCAGAAAATTTAAAGACTTCTATTATTTTTGGTATGGTTAATTGAAATGTCTTGGTTTACCTAGATTATGTCTTCTCTTGTTTCTTCATTTCCCCATAGAACTGATATGTTGTCTGTTATATAGTTTTTAGAGACTAACTTTGAGAGGAAAAATACATATTTGTTTAGCAGTGTTTAATATGAGGTTATGAGAAACTAATCCTCATTAGACATAAACTTGATTAAAAAATAAATGATTTTGGTTGGAAAAATATCAGAGCAGGAAGATAGTGTACAAGTGGCACGGGATCTTACAACTCAAGAAGAAAAGCCAAAACTTCCGTGTAAGGACACTTCTACCCAAGACATAAATGATTTCCAAGGATAGAGCTGAGAATAAGTAAAAGCTCATCCTCTAAAATTCTAAAGCACAAGAGAAACAACTTACCATAACAGCATAGCAATTGAAAGGACTATCAAGTGAGACTACACACACACACACACACACACACACACACACACACACACACACACACACACACACTTAAAATTACATGAAAGAAGGAATAAAATCACGATACATAGGATTCTGAAAATCAATAGGCTATTTAAAAATAATTAACTGGAAGCCAAATGAAATTTTCAATACCAGGATTGGGTTACCTAAAAATATCTTGGTGGCCATAAAGGTCCCGTGGGAACCTCCTACCCCCTAACAACCCAGGCTATTGCCAAGGCTACTGTTTGCTTTCCTCAAACTGTCAGTGAGACCCTATTGACAACACCCACATAACTCAGTGAACACAGAGAAGTGGTGCTGGTGCCTATCTAAGAGCTTCCATTGGAGGGAACCCACACTTGACACTGAGTGGCTAAGAGCCTGAAAGGAGATAGACCAGGAACCTAGGGAAAAAACAAAATGCGACTGTTCTGCTAAAGGAATGTAGCAATGAAATGAGTTCCAATGACATTCTGTCATCCTCATAGATCAGTGCCTTGCCCAGTTATCATCAAAGAGGCTTCCTCCCTCAGCAGCTAGGAGCAAATGCAGAGTCCGGCAGCCAGAGGTTATGTAGAGTTAGAGACTTTGAATCACTTAGTAGTTAAGTTAATGGGACGGACGTCTCTACCAAATCCTTCCCCTCAGGGCTTGGTGAACTCTGAGGGAGATTGTAAGAGCCAGAGGGGATGGAAGGCAAGAGGGAACAAGGACTGTTGAACACAGCAGGACCGAGCATAGATGAATTGACAGAGACTGGCAGAACGCACAGAGCCTGTGTGGACTTGTACCATATGGGGTCTCAGCACTGAGAGGGGACGTGAACATAAGTTCCCATCCCTAACCCAGAAGCTAGTTCCAAGTTATAACCACTGATAAATGATATTAATTTTCTCTAAGGGAGTCTCACTGTGGAAAGGAGCCATTCTTAAGGGCAGCCCCCATGCCCAGCAATAGACAGTCAACACAAAAGAAACTCAAAAGTACTTTTAAAGGTTTTTTGTTTGTTTGTTTTGTTTTTTTTTTGGTTTGTTTTTGTTTTGTTTTTTTGTCTTATAATGCTGTGTCGGGGTTTTTTAAATTTATTTTTATCTTTATTTTTTCATCTTGCAAATCCTTTGCACATATATATTATGGATTCTGGCTTTGCATTTTTATGGGATTCTTATGCATGTAAACATGTGTATATCTCTCTGTATGTATGTGTTTCTTGTGATTTTTCTTTTTTTAGTATAGAATAAAGTTTACTCAGGGCATGGGGAGAGGAGTTCAGAGGGTAGCAGGACAGAGAAAGAAGGGGTGGTGGTGGGGGAATAGAGGAGTAGAGGCTGGCCATGAACATGTAGAGAGAAGGAGGAAGGATGGGGAATGAATGGCGAGAGAGGAGACAAGGGGAAAGAGGCTGAGAGCAAGAGAGCAGGGGCTCTTGTGCTTTTTCCTTGTCTCTTTTTCTTCTTTGTTTTTTCCTATTCTTGTTCGTTTTGGTTTTATTTATTATTATTCCCTAGATGCCTGTTTGTTTTCTAATGAGAAACAAAGGGTGTTGATCTGGACGAGAAGGGAGGTAGGGAGAAAGTAGGAGAAGCTGGGGGAGAGGAAGGTATACTCAGAATATATTGTATGAAAAAAATCGTTTTTAACAAAAGAAAAAAGTAATGGACTTGGACTGTTGGAAGTGAATCATACAGACATTGAAATTAATAGGTAAATTAAACTGTAGCTGAGATAGTAGTTGAAGTGGAAGATATTTCTGTATAATTATTTGGAAAACATTTCAAAGAAATAAAATATCAGAAAATATGAAACATCTTGAGATGCTAAGGCAGTGAGAAGCTGAAACATACGCTATGAATTTCATCAAGAAATAAAGAGAATGAAAGAAATGTAATATTCGAGAAGGCTGTTCAGCATCATTAAGACAAACAAACACCATGAACACTAGCACAGTAGAAGCACTAGTTTCTTGGCAGAAGAAGTAAAAGAAATCTACATGTAGACGTATTTTAGTAAAAGCTACAGAGGGTCAAACTTAATGCAGAGTAAAAGCAACTTTAGAAATAATACAAGTTGCTAACGAAGATAAACTACTTTGGCTGGCCAGAGACTTTAACTGTCTTAAAATTTGAAGCAGGGCATCACTGGAACTTAATACAGCGAGGCTAGCCTCAAATTTACTCTTGCTTGACTCTGCCTCCTGAGTGATCGGATGAAAGGAGCGCATCACCAGGCTCTGTTGGTTGGAGACCTTTGAAGAGATAATAATAGACATTAGAAGGCAGGCAGGTCTTCCGAGTTCTGCAAGGAAGCCATTATTAACCTCAATTCTATAGTCAGATAAACTCTCCCAGCAATAAATTACTCTTCGGAACAAAAGCAAACTAGGACCTGGTCCGACAAAATATTAGCAAGAATTCAGCACAAAATGTATTTGTTGAAAGAAATAACCCCAAACTGTGATTCCAAAGAATAATAACCAAACCAAGAAGAAAGGTATAAAAAGGAATGGTTAGCAAACGAACATTTACATTTTCCCTAAGCGCTTCTGGAGGTCCAATGCCTTCCATAAGAGTGTGGGCAGGGTCTTCGTGTGGAGAGCAAGGAGGAAGCCATTCATATTCATGCACATTTACCCATGGTGCTAGTGGATTAGGTTCCCTTGCTGGCGTTTCAAAACCTATTGAACTTAGGTTTTATTAACTAACAAAATTATATGATAATCAAGGATGAAATACATTGGCCCTTAAAGAATGATAAGCAAAGAAAGCACGAGATTTCTACATCAAGTCTGAAATCTAAGAGTGGTGGCAGTGGTAATAGTGGTCGAGGGACGGGGAGAGAAAGTAATTGGGCATCATGTTCCTAAGCGAAAGAAAGCCTTACCTCCGGGCTCAGGAAACAGTCTCTCCAGATTCTAATTAGATTTTTCATTTCCTTCGGTGGTTACTGAAAATGTAAAAGAACAATAACTCTGGATGAGAAAAAAGCACGATAAAAAAGGAATGTTAACCAGTCCTTGGAGTTCTTAGACCGGACCATTTTAGCAAATGCTTCCCGAGTCTATCAGCCCAGCTGAGTTGCTGCAATACAGTTTAGTGCCCAGCTGTTTTACTGGAAATGAACTCACGGGTAGACTGTCAATTGGGTGATTTTTTTTTTCCGGCACAGAATGCCTAGAAACCTTCTCAACAGGAATAAATGACTGAGTCCATTACGGAGTGGGCACTGAATGTCAGGAGAAGGGCAGATGCTCTCAGTTTGGGCCAGGAAGTGGTAGCAGGCTCAGAAACATTCACAAACCAGACCCACATCAGGATGGGGTTTAGTGTCAGAGAAGGTGTAGCGTGTAAAGGGAATTCCCAGGTATACTGGATGGTTTTGTGTGTCAACTTGACCCAAGCTGGAGTCATTACAAAGAGGCACACTCTGTGGGTTCCCGCAATGGGGGACATTTTCTGTTAGAGGTTGGTGTGGGAGAGCCCAGCCCATTGTGGGTGGTGCCATCCCTGGACTGTAGTCCTGGATTTGTGGGAGGGCAGGCTGGGCAAGTCAGTAAGCAGCACTCCCCTATGGCCTCAGCTTCAGCGTCTGACTCCAGGTTCTAGCCCTGTCTGAGTTTGTGTCCTGACTTCCTCCAACGATGGGCTATGATCTGGAAGTGTAAGCTAAATAAAGCGTTTTCTCCCCATCTTGCTTTTTGGTGATTGTGTTTCTTTTGTAGCAGCAATAAAAACTAAGACACCGGGGTAGCTGAAAACGGACAATTTTCTAGGAAAAGGAGCCCCAGCTAAATAGAAAAACGTACTTACCCTGTACCTACCTCCATATTCAAATAGAGATGAAGCATGTGGGGTCAGGAGGTGTATTAATGCCTGAGAGCATCGCCTGTTTTATAGGAAAGAACAGGAATTACCGAAAGCATACAATAAAACCAATAGCTCCTAGGTTTGCACATTCCCCGAAAGCTTTTAATCAGTCCTTTGGGTGGTATGAAGGCAATCAAGTTTTGACCTGCGTAAAGGCATTATCGAATGTGATGTAGTGAAATGAAGTGTGAGATCGAGAAGTCCTTAAAATACACTTTTCCACAAAGGGTTTTGATTTCATAAAGCTTCACTTCTTAAAGAATAAAATAGTTAATATTCTAGAAAGATGCTGGCAAGCTTAATTAGCTTTTAATTGGGGAATAGGGATGTCATAATTAAGGAACTTGGCAGAATGGGAGCTGAGGAGCTGGCTTGAAGGGTTATGTTAATTGGAAAAGTCATTTATGCAGCATGCTAATCTTACCTCCTGAGCCTCTCTCTCTCTCTCTCTCTCTCTCTCTCTCTCTCCCTCTCTCTCTCTCTCTCTCTCTCTCTCTCTCTTTTTTTTTGAATCAGGTATGTGGGCAGTGGAGAACTCTCCCCCCTCCTCCAGTCTTCAGAACGGTACCATTGCTACTACACTACAAGAAGACAGGTTTTTTTTTTCCTATGAACCTTTTATCCTAGCAGGCGTTCTATTAAAAATATTGAGAGATATAACAATTCAGTATAGCCAATATGTATTGAATGTTTATTATGTCAAACAATGCCCCAGGGACTACAGCCATCAATATGGGACTGTGTTCAGATGTGTGAGAGAGACGCACAAGTGAAGTGATTGGTTTAGCATTACAAACTGAGGGCTCAGAGTCTCTGGCGAGGCTTTACGTAGCCTGAGGTTGTTATTAATAGGATCCCGGTCCTTAGAAGAGGGTTTCTCAAGGCTGCTTTTACATGAGAATTACCTAAGACATTAAAAAATACATTCCTCAGGCCTTGTTCCCTAGATTCTGAATTTTTGCTCCAGGTGAGCTCAGCCCTGATTCTTTCCAGAAGCTTCTCATTTTAGCACCTATTACCTTAATAATGGACCATTTTCTTCCAAACCTTGGTTTCCAATGTCATCCTATCAGGTTTCAATTCTCTCCCTGCTAAATAGGGGTAACACTGGTATTTCCTTGGAATACACATTCCCTGGCAGCTTGCTTTCCACCGAGAGTTCCTATGGTCCCTGCAGGTCTGCCAGTCCCTTACATATCTATCTACGGTGAGAAGAAACGAGTCATGATTCACGCCTGGGTTTAAGAGTAGCTTGCCTGACTGTGCTGTATAGAACATAGTAGACCCATTAAGAACCCTTCTGGGATTGGGAAAAGACAATGGAAGGACCAAGGAAAGCAAGCAGAAACGAGAGTACAATACAGGATGTACATTTGACCTATCAGTGGAGGCGCCTGGGCTTGAAGTCTCCACAAGTTCACTTCCCTACCTATGCCAAGAGGAGCCATCTGAATGCGGCCAACAGCTAGAGCAGAAGAGAGCTGAGAGATGAAAATGTTGATAGAATCCTGGTAACCTCATTTGATTCCATGGATCCAGTCCTTTCCGAAGCCAGGAATATCTATCTACTCCTGGGCTTTTCAGTTTTGTGACACAATTCTCTTTGTTGCTAAGCTATTTTGAGTCGACTTCATTGTATTTGTTACCCATGACTCTGTCTAATAATAAATAGCGTGGGGGTTTCTGTGAGCGTAAAATGAAATACTGTAGATAAGACACGATTCCTGGAATATTGCAGACATGATAAATGCTTGCTGTCGATGTCCTAACTGCCATTCTTTGACCTCTCTTTCCCCTCAGAGTTCTCATTTCTTAACTGGCCCCTCCAAGTGCAACTCAGCTTACAATATTCTCTCCTTTCTGTAATGTTATCCAAAATAGCTACAAGCCTTTTTTAAAAAAATATTTTTCATAGTTTGGTTTAGTTTTAGCCGTGGTTCTCTTTTCCATGAATATCTAAGACTACAGTCTTTATGCTGAAGCAGGCAGAGAAATAGGTAGTACTTTATGGACACGTTTTGCTCTGTGTTTTCCCCATTAGCTGAAAAATAAGTCTACTGTCTACACTATGGTTGACTTGAAGCCCCCCCAAAATGTTTGCTGCCCAGCTATACCTCGACTTCACAGATTGCTCCTATACACCTCAGTGCCTTTCCTTGCCCCGCCCCTTCCTGTCCCACTAAGGCTGGCTGCCCTTTAAGACTCAGCTCTACTTTCTTTCATTTCTCAAACACTGGCAGAACCAATTTGCCTTTTCTGACGCCCCCCCCACCTTTATATGGTTTGTTATTTTAAAGATGCAATTGTCTTCTCAACCATAACTTATAATCACAGGCAAGGAAAGTTTGTGTGCCTCTCTGAGTCATTTACCTGTATCTGATTATATAATATTTGTTTTAAAGATATCGTTCAAAGTTGGCAGCTTTCTTAGAGGCAGACAAGGTAGTGCTCTTGGTTAGTTAAGATGCTGTATGGCAAACTTGGCTTTAGAAAGCTATCTGCAGATAATCTGAGAATTATCCACCTCAGAGTGTCTGGGCACCAGTTGGACTGTTTGTTTGTTTTGCCTCTGTAGTTTGATGCAGAGTCATCTTACATCTATCTCTTTCCCATCATTATGCCCCTCTTCTGCCACAGGACAGCATAGGAGGTTAGTGTGAATGGGTAAGTTCCATTGAGTTCAATGTGGATGCTTATCATTTATTCCATTGTTTCAGTTTTTTTTCTGTTGCTGTAATAAAAAATACCTTAAAAAAGCAACTTAAAGGAGATGTTTATCCAGCTCACAGTTCAAGGTTATGGTCTATCACGTTAGGGAAATGACAGTGTCAATAGCTAGTCCCATTACATACATAGTAAGATCAATGAATGCACAGTTCACTTACTCTACTTTTAGATGGTTCAGGATGCTCTGTCTAGGGAATGGTGTCACCCATAGTAGGCAAGTCTTCTTACCACAGTTAATATGATCAAGATACATGGATGTCCAGAAGCCAATCTTCCAGATGATTCTAGATTTTGTCAAGCTGATAATACTATCACAGCCATAATTGGAGCATAGTCTAGGAGTTGATATCATATTCCCAAATTGATGTATTGATGTCCTCATTTTTCTGTGTCTATGAACTATGCTCACCACCCAGTTAGATAGGTCATCCTTATGTGTATAATGAAGCAATTCATGCTAGTTTAGACACATTTAAATATTAGTTTAAGATTTTCTCCTTAAATATGATTGATCATATGACATTAGAGCCAAGATTAAAATGAATATTTGTCTGATTAATTTCCTCCTCCAACCTTAAGTTCTTAGTATCTCCTTAGTGTTATTTTAGACTGGTGGTTCTCAAACTTCTTAATGCTGCAACCCTTTAATATAGTTTCTCATGTTGTTGTGGCCTGCGCAACCATAAAGTTATTTTCACTGTTACTTCATAACTATAACTTTGCTACTGCTATGAATAGTAATGTAAATATCTAATATGAAGGATATCTGATACGTTACCTTTGTGAAAGGGTCGTTCAACCCTCAAAGAGGTCACAGTCCACATGTTGAGAACCACTGTTTTTAGACACTTCATTCCCAAGATTGTGGGCTATGGAAGCAAAGGGTATTTTACCTTATAATTCAAGAATACATTGGCAAAAGACTGCAAGAAGACAAAAAGCATTTAAAACTTTTAAAAAATTATAAAGTATTACAAAACTCAGGGCTATTCATATATTAAATTGTTTATGATTCTGCTTTATTTAATTTAAAAAGAGTTTTCTTCAGGTATTTAGTAATACCACTCCAGTACACACACACACACACACACACACACACACACACACACACACACACACACACACACACACAGAGTTTTATTGCACACGAAGTATGAAGGTGTTTTTTAATTATAAAGCCAAATAAATCCAGTAAATACATATGTATAATTTAAAGAAGAAAGTTGATTCTGAGAAGAATTGCTAAAAGCAACTCTTGAGAAACCTCTAATGACATATTAATCAATCACATCTAAGACTATGAAACACACTGTTCTCTAAGGTTATTGAGCATGGCATAAAAGAATATTTAAGACCATTAAGTGAGTACAAATGGAAGTCTTTCCGTTATATATCAAATAGAACATTAGTTACTAAGATTCAGAGCATGTTGGCTAGTGTAGGGGGATAGAACTGCATCCTGGCAAGAAAAGCTTTGTCAGCTGGGAAATAAACCATCCTTGTTGATTGTTTTATACATAAAAAACAATTATGAAATGGGAAGAGGCACTGTAGGCCTTTTATATTCTGTATAAAAGCGACCAGAAAACAAGCTTGATTATCACTCTTGGCACATACTAGCAATTATGTAGCATATCTTTTGAACAAAAGCTCAAGAACAAAGATCAGTGTACGCACAGCGATAGGCTGGACATCGGTGGAGATAGCTTCCACCAACTCGCAACACGGACTCTCTGGACAGTGACTTTATAATAATATCTTGAAACTCATCATGGCAGGCATATTTATACTTTAGAAACAGGCAATGCTTTAACATCAACACTCTAAACCCACATCTGGATGAAGAAATAGCTAGACACAAATGGCTATCAGTAGATCATAACTTTTTCCTGAGACACATTAACTAACTCATAGTTAGCACTGTGTAGTGTGACAGAACTCTCCCTTAGGACTTTTGGAAATCATGCAGACCATTTAATAATAAAGCAAAGACCTTTGTTCTAGAGGTGTGCTGGATAATAGCCTTTGGATTAACTTAATAGTTTCAATAGATAGTGTTCCTCAAACCCAATACATGGGTACATCAATTGTTCGCAAGGATTCTGGAATCCCAGGGCTTCAAGTTTGCCAAACGGCTGAACTTTATGTTTGCTTCGTGCATGCTGTGTCTCCACTAACAATACCCTTGTGTTGTCTGTAGTTCCCTGAGACTTTTATCGTTTATCTAACTGTCAAGACTGATCACTTGCTAGGAGGATAAAAGCAGCTGTGTCTGATAACTAAGTTCTTGTCATCGTCAATAGATTGTGGTTTTGTTATCAGGAATTTCAAACTTCTCTGGTCATGAGTGTTTCTTTGCTTTCAAAGGTAGGGTCCCCTAAGGTGACTGGTAGGTCTTACTGTTTGATCTACCATGGATGTTTTCATTTTGTTCTATTTCATTTTCACTTTGGCTCAGTTATCCTCCTCCTCTCTCTCCTCCCTCTCCTCTTCCTCCTCCTCTTCTACCTTCTCTTCCTCCTCCTTCTCCTCTTCTTCCTCTTCTTTCCTTTCCTTATTTTTCTTCCTCTCTTTCCTCTTTCTTTCTCTCTCTCCCATCTACCCTTCTTCTGCACACCTCTTTCTCTTCCTTTTTTAGTTGGTTCTCATTGCATAGCACAGAATAACCTAGAATTCATGATCCTCCCACTTGTGGTTTCCCAAGTACTGGGATTATAGGCATCCATCACCACTCCTGGCTTTCTTGTCCTTTCCCAACTTCTTTTCCAAATGATGTACTATTCTCTTCTCTGAAAATCTTTTCATCAAAACCTTTTTTTTTGGGGGGGGGGGTTAAGTCATGCACTCAACACCTATATATTAAGGATATACCATACACCAAACTCTGTACTTAGGCTAGAGATGGCCTTATAGTCTAGGAGGATAAAACTGAAAACAAAAATTGTTCAGAAAATTAAAATGTTTGGTGTGAGTGAGAACACAAAATGGAAGTGGTAGCCAGAGCCACAGCCAAAAAGATCAAGAGGAACAGAATGAGAAGTTGAGAAGGGTTTTCCTTTTTGTTGGTTTTTGTTTTTCTACTGTGACAGAAGGAAGAAAAATGTACAGAAATGGGTGGGGCTAGGATGAATGGACCACTGTGATATCAAATGAGAGTTAAAGGTCTTGATAAGTTTGTGTCTTGATTGCACATGTATGGGGCAGCATTTGTTTACATGTGGATGTTAACACATACGGTGTGTTCTGGTTTTCACTGGAAGGGGATGGAAACAGCAATTCCCCAGCATCCTTTCCTTCAGAACATGACTTCTAAAGATCAGTTTTCTCTTGAAGAAATGATGGATTATAGGGCAATATTGGCAAAAGTAGAAACCAAGAACCAAGCTTTTAAAAAAATGTTGGCATGTGTGTGCTAGAAAAAAAAGAATCTCAAAGAATGTAAAGAAAACATAGATCAATTCTAGCACAAATTAGGTATCAAAATAAACCATGCTAGTGACAGATTATAACTTACTGAGTGAAGAAGAAATTGATAAGTCCCCATAAACACACAAAAAAAGGTATACAAGGGAAACAAACATTCTTCCTTGCAGACAAGCTGGTAAGCAAACACAGAAGGGACGATGGTTTCAACAGTTGCCATTGTTGAAACATCCATGAGAGGAATAATTGATGTAGACAAGAAACATAATGCTAAAGCTAGTGGCTAAAAATGGGCCAAAAACCCCCAAGAGATGACTCCGTGGTTAACACATTTGCTATGTAAGCATGAGTGCTAGGGTTCAAATCCAAAGCACTTATATAAATGTTAGGTAGACAGGGCTGCTACCTGTAATCCCAGTCTTGAAAGTAGAGACAGAGGAGCCCAAGAGCAAACTAACTAGATAGACCAGCAGATGGCTGCTCATCATGATTAGAGAGTAAGACTCTAAAATGAGAGCATCAAATAGTTTGACTGCAGAGCACAGAGATATCAATCTTGAATGATAAGAACACTGTGTCTTCTGACTAGCTTTCATAGTGCTGGAAGGTGCTATGGAGACTGCCCAGAGGGGAAATAAACGGTTGTATCTTCATGCTAAAATATTGACTGGACAGGTAAGAAGTGGCCACGAGTGCGATAGTGGCATTGCTGTGTATAGAGGTAACCAACCTCTCTCTTGATCAGATTTGAGGCCTGCTCCATAGGAGCATAATTCATGCTTGATACTTTACAGGTGGTTAAAAAAAAAAAAAAAACCTAGTTAGGGAAGTCATGTGGCTTAGAGGAGAATCTACCGAAGTTAATTTCCTAAATAGCCATGTTGTCAAACCTCATTCTCAGCATTTATGATACCTACAGATTCATGCTTCTCCCAAACTTCATTAGAGTTGCGTCTTATTGCAGTGGGTAATGGTTGATACAGGGAAGCACTGTTGTTCAGATTGCAGTCTAAATGACTATGGGCATTCATCTGTTGATGGGACATCTATACCAATCCCTACTACCACCATGAAGCTCAGAAATGTAAAAAGAATAGGGTGTGGAAAGAAGGTAGGAGCTGGGGATGGAGCGGAGTCCTGTGCAATGCTGTCTTTTGGACACAATACAGCTGCTGTGTACAGAGACTCACAGCAGTTAGGATTATTTACACGAGACATGAATAAAAATCAATCCAAGTAAAAATTTCAGTATGGATTGTGGAGGGTCTCCTGAGCCCAACCTGAAGAGTTATTAGCAGTTAATGGCTGCTCGAGGGGGTCTCCCTCACTTTTCCTTAGGAATGTGGCCACTAGTAACTTCCCCCATGCCCTTGTGCATAGGAGTGGCATTAACTGAACTCGGTGGGTTAAACAAAAAACAGACAAATATAAAAAGAGGACATTAAGTTGTTAGGGAGATGGGCTAGAGGTTCCCAGAGAGAGTTATGAGAGGAAAGTGAGGAATAAATATTATCTAGATACATTGTATATATGAGTGGGAATGCAAAATAATAAATAAAAATTAAACTATGAGAGGTGGGGTTCTATATGGTCTCTAAACCAAAACATTTATTAATTTCAAATGAAAAATGTCATAGAGGCTAACTGGAAGGCTACCACATTGAGGGATTAAAGTGAATACTCACATCTGTTATCATTCATGCCTTTGTGAGTATAATTTGGATGTTGTATGGACAGAAATAGGAGGGAGAAGGAACAGGATTAAGAGATGACTAGAACCAAATCATATTCTTAGAAATGAGGAATTGTTTCAATGTAGACATTGTCAAACTGTACATTGCTACTTTGCCATATAGTGGATTTGTGATTATAAAACAGGATATCAATATTGATTTAAATAAACATCTCTATAAAATCTGAAAAAAAAAGAGATGACTAGAAGGATATGTTAGTGATGTGATGGCCAACATAACAGCAATCTTTGTGCAGGTAAAATGGGGTGATATGAGTTGTGACACTGGGAAATGGAATTAGCAAGGTGTGGTGACAGAGAAAGAATATAAAATAGAAAAGGCTGAGGACAGTTTGTTGATTTTTTTGCATGAACATCTGGGTGGACTGAGACTGCTTGTTAAAAATGAGAAGACAGAAGGAGGAGTAAACTGGGAGTGAGAAGCTGAACTAGAGAGTGCTGTTCAGATCCATGTGAGTCTTATTCTCTGGGGAATGCTCTAACAAAACACCCTTGGAGAAGCAATTCATAAATGTCATAGACTTCCTTCTCAAAGTGCTGGAGACCTGAGAAATCCAAGATCAAGGGCCAAGTGCCAGGTAACTTGTCAAGGGCTTGCTTTCTGCTTCAAAAATGGAGGTTTCTGCGTCTTCACGTGGCGGAAGGGAGAAGATAATTTTTTTTTAAAGCACTAACATCTTTCATGGGAGAAGAGCCCTTATGACTTCTTCACTTTGCAGAAGGACAAACTCTTCACAATATCACTTAGGCATTAGGTTCTAGCACATATATTTTAGCTGGAAACTAAACATTTAGAAAATGCATGTCACAGTATTTTAGTTATTTATTATGTGAATCTAGGATTTAGAGGAAAAATAAGAGCCAGAGAGACACAGACTAGTAATCATCAACAGATTGGTGAAATTTAAATCCATGCCACTGGGAGAGCATAAACTCGGTAACCCTGGCACTGCGGTATAAAGAATTCTGGCAGAGGCTCCTGAGTTGAAAGAAAGTCAGGTGGAAGTGATGTTATGAAAGCCAGTTGACCAATGCAACTGAGAAATCAAGATGAGAACAGAAGGTAATCTTTGAATTTGGTGACACAGAAGTCAGTATTTATTCATTAAGTTATACCGTCTGTTGCAGGCTAAGTATCATGTTAGGCAATGGAGGAAGATATGTAAGCAAAAGCCATTTAGTATAGAGTAGGACAAACTTTTTTAGGGTGACGGCCATAGATTTTCATAGGGAGAAATACCCTGACCCAGCTTTTAAGGGGGACAGGAAGGAGGGAACGAAACTCCAGAAGGTGATGAAGGTGGTGTAGAGTGTTTCAGTCTAAGGAAGAGTAATGAGTTTGCTTTATGAAAAGGCAATCAATATATAGGATATATGGTATAGGATGAAGAAGGACAGATGGGTGGCAAAAAGCGCACATGCTCAAGTGGGCATTGCTTCAGAGAATCACGGTGATGACACAAAGTCGAGAAACTTTAGGTCACCAGATGAGAGACATTGACAGGTCCCAGGCAGGCTCTGGCTGCTCTTGGATCCGCTTGTTCATGTCACCCTCGAGTCTTGTAGATTCCTTATCAAGGTTATCAGAAATCCTTGAGTCAAAAGTGGGAAATGGCTTTGTGAACAAAAGTCTTTGGAAGGTGGTTTTGGGAAAGAGATCAAAGGCAGAGAGCAGTAGTAGTTAACATGGACATGGAGTCATATGCGACGGTCAAGGGTGGCTATCTGCACAAAACTTATTGTTATAGATTTAAGAGTGTAGTATGAACAGGCTACCAGGAATATAACACAGCACAGTTTAGTATAATATTTATATAAGATAAAGAACTTTGTTCTTGGGGCTTAGATATGTATGTGACTGGCCAAACACAAGCTTGTATTTATTGTTTCACTCAGTAGCAGATGTTTTCATTTGATCCCAAATCTGCCATTGTTTTCTTATTTTAAGTAAAAATGGTTCAGGAAGATAATTAGAACGAATTAACTCATGAATTAATAGTAGTTCAAAGCTATGAACGCGGGCCTTATGTGTTGGAGCCCAGCGGGTCAATTTGCTACCAAGAGAGATCAGGGAAATAGGTTCCATCTGGAAGGACATGGGATTGAGTCTCCTTTGAGACGGGGCTGTCAGCGCACAATGCAGAGAGCGACCACCAGAGGGTGCTCTTACCTCAAGAGAAGTTTGATAATCCTTTTCCCCAAGAGAAGGTGCAACTGCTGGATTTCTTTCCTGAGATTTCTTTTCCTCTGAGGGAGTTGTGTCAAGAGCTGGACTGTCTTAGACCGAAGTCTGCAAAGCACGGTGACGACATAGCTCGACATAGCTGCTTCAGACTCTATCTAGTAGCTGTGTCAGAGAAGCATGTCTGAAATAATCTCAGATTGTACTGGATGGAGAAAGAGAGGGAAAAAGTCCAAACAGCCCAGAAACCAGGTCTTTCGGTATCTGGAAGTGGAAGGATTTTCTGTGATTCTAATGGAAGCTGTCTTTCAATTCTGAGTTGATTTGTCAGTGCTGCTCTGAACGGGATAATCTATTTGTTTTTTATTTTTGCCTTAATAAATCATAGTTTTTTTCCTTCGTTATTTTTTTAAATAACGTGTGTGTGTGTGTGTGTGTGTGTGTGTGTGTGTGTGTGTGTGTACATGATCATTTAGTGTTACCCTCCCATTTGTTTTGTGGCTTGTTTCCTGGTTTTCTGCTATTACCAGAGTTATTTCAGCAAAGGACAGAAACTCATTCACCTTATGGTTAAGCATCTCACGGTGGCCAGTATTTAGAGACAATACTAACACATAAGAAAGTTTTATAAAAGTTTTCTATACTAAAGAGTTCTGGGGGGCAGGGAGCTGGAGGCATATAGGCAGGTGACCATTAGCATATTAGTGACATTGAAATTTACAGTACTTGCACAGATCTTCTAGGGATGGTATAAATCCAAGAAGGGCTCCCGTTAGAGGCCAGGTTTTGCAGCATGCAGGATGCCTGTGTTCCTAGGAACACACCTTCACTAAAGCAAAATTTTAGGCCTTAAGCCAAGGGGCTAGAATTCTTTTCAAAAGTAAGTTTATTAATTCTTGGAGAATTTACAAATTGTACTTGGATCATATTTGCCCTTCCCCAATTCCTGGCATATTTCCCCCTTACCCTCATCCACTCGACTTTGAATTTTCTCTCTCTCTCTCTCTCTCTCTCTCTCTCTCTCTCTCTCCTTTCTCTTCTCCTCCTCCTCCTCTTCTATCTCCTCCTCCTCTTCCTCCTCCTTCTCCTGTCCTCCTTCTCCTCCTTCTTTTATAAAGTGTGTGTTGCCCAAGTTCTCCTGGGAGTGGGGTCTGCCCTGGAGTCAACCTACCAGGATTCACATCTTTAAGAAAAGCTGATTCTTCTTCTTTCGGCAGTCAGAAAATACCAATGGCTTTTCAGATCCTGGTGGGATTTTGTATCTATCTCCCTTGCTCCATGCTGTGGTTTTCGCCCATCTTTAGTTCACACACCTCTCGTGCATGCTGTCATAATTGCTGCAAATTCATGTATGCAGCTGCCCAGTATATCTGGAAAACATCGCTTTCTTGAAGTCATACTTCACCTCTGGCCCTTAAAATCTTTCTGCAATCTCCTTTGTGAAGTTCCTGGAGTATTGAAGGGAACGGATGTGATATGTACATCCCATTGAGGACTGAGAACTCTAGAACGTCTTATTCTCTGCACATGGACCAGTCAAGGATCTCTGTGTTAGCTGTCATCTGCTACAGGAAGAAGCTTATGGGCTGAAAGGTACACTGTATTACTACCAGTCGTTTTAATGCTATGTTCATTTATCAGAATAACAGTATCAGGTTATCCTTTGTGCCTAGGTAGCTTTATGCTCTTGGCTCTGTTAATAGTGCATCTGTTTCCATCTCATACCGTAGGTCATAGATACAATTAGAGAGTGGTTGGTTACTCACATAGTGTTTGAACCACTATTGCACCAGTGGGCATATCCTGCTAGACCAGTCAGTCATGGTTGCAGTTTGCAGAATTTACAGTTGGGTAAGAAGGATGATTATTACTTTCCCCATTTAATAGTGTGAATATCATCTTCCAGCATGGTAAAAGCTAGCTTTTAGGTTTGAAGCCTCTAAGTGAATACTGACTTGATTTTCTGCAAGTCCAGTGTGTAATGTCTTTAGAAATAGGGTCTTACCACGAAGTTCTGTAGGAAAATAAATGTATTGGCAAAGGCCTATAATAGTTTGAGGATGAAGGGAGCCCATTGGTCATCAATCAATACACAAAGAGTTAACCCATTCCTTAATACTGAGATTTTTATTAGCAAATATAATCTAGTTGGGGATTGTGGGGCATCCAAGATCCTGGATGATGAAGAGCTTGTATGGCGACCAGAATTTTCTACCTGGAGTTTTCAGAGATATTTTCTCATAAACAATCTTGCAGTTGGCCTCTGCCTTATAGCTGTCCCTGGAAAACCCCTTTCAGGATCATTTGTTGTTCTTTAGGAAATGTGATTTGTCCCAGAAATTTTGAAAAAGAAAATCTCCCTTGTTCCTGTTTGTTGTTGTTGTTGTTTGTTTGTTTGTTTGCTTTCTCACATCTTTACAGCCACCTTCTCGATACCAAAGAAAGTAGCAGAAATCATCTAGGTTCTAAATAACAGAGTTGACCCTCTTCTTAGGTCTGGTGCTCTAGGCATAGCCTTTCTTTTGGCTGGAGCAAAAATGTCCTCTTTCCAGCCAATGTTTATTGTCTTGATGCTGTAGTAGGACTCAGTCTGGACAGATAAACACTAAAAATTTTAAAAGAAAAAACAAACTTCGGATTGTACATTTAGAATAAAAATATGTTGTTAATGTGAAGGTGGAGGCCTGTGACAATTTTCCAGGTGGACAGTAGCTCTAGATCTTATTCCTGTTTTGTACGAGTCAGGAGACATTGCCTAATTTCTTCTCTGGGTTCTAGAAGCTTTTCCTTATAACAGATATTTTTCATTGGGGGCTTGGGCCACAGTATCAATGACATAGAATCAAAATAACACCAGTAGCTGGGGACCAACATATTCCCGCAAGAGACATTACATGTTCAAACCATGACACATAGTCACTCTTCTAAGCTCATGGTCTAGAGGTTGGGCAGACATTACGTGTTCAAACCATGACACATAGTCACTCTTCTAAGCTCACAGTCTAGAGGTTGGGACAACAAGTCAACAGTTAGAGCAGTGATAGAAATGAGAGTCATGGGATGCTTTGGAAGGATGGTCTACTGTCAGGATCCCCTTGATTTCAAATGGCAGAAGACTTCATTCAATTTACTGATCAATATGACTGGGTTATTTGACATTATTTCTGGTTTTAAACAGTGCTGTGTTTAGAGTTTCAGCAAGTCTTTTTTTAAATAAGGGGAATATTTTTCAGCTCTTCTTCCTTTGTACTCAAGGCCTATCCTCAACATAGCTCTAAGGCAAAATCAGGCACCTGTGAGCTTACACCTTAACAGTTAAACGGTCCTAATGGAAAGAAGTTTGTTTTGTCAACTGAGCTTATTGGACTGACTGGAATCATTTGCCTAATCCTAGATCAACTAGAAGAGATAGAATACTGGCAGTGGCCAGGACTGGATCAAATGCTGACCCTGAAATTGAAGAAAGAGAAGATTAGCCACACTCATATAACATTGGCTAATTATTGAGGAAGATTATTGTTGTAAAAATAACAGATTCTCATATCAGCTGTAGGAGAAGGAAACGGTAGGAATTTGGGACTGTTTTATTTTAAAGCCCATCTAATAATGACACACTCATAAGGTAAATGATTAATCTTCTCTCTTTTTTTTTTCCTTTTCTTTTTTCGGAGCTGGGGATCGAACTCAGGGCCTTGCACTTGCTAGGCAAGCGCTCTACCGCTGAGCTAAATCCCCAACCCACGATTAATCTTCTTTTGGAAAATATCTTTATTAATTCTTTGAGAATTCCATGTACTGTATTTTGATTGTATTCACTCTCCAATCCTCACAGACCCCCATATCTTTTATTCTCCCCACAACTTTATGCCTTGAAAAGGGATTAATTGGTGTGAATTTGTGTTGTCCATGTAACCTAGATGTGAGGAGCATGGTGGATTATCAGGAGACACACTCTTAAAGAGAACTGACTGTCCCTTCCCCATCAAGTGTCAATTGCTCCTCAGTTAGGGATTGGGATTCATGAACCCTCCCATTTCATGCTATAATATTGACTGACTGGATCTTATGCAGGCTTACATAAGCATCTATAGCTCATGAATGAGCTCATAAGTGAGGTGGTCCTGTTATGTCCAGAAGATACCGCTTTGTCTCAGTACTCTTGGTTCTTATGATTTGCCTTTTTTCTCTGAGTCTTGGGTTGGGGAGGGATGTTACATAAATGTCCTGTCTGTGGATAAGCACTCCACTGACACTTATACTCTGTACTTTAATTGGTTGCGAGAGTCTATGTTAGCCACCATTCATGGCTCAAAGAAACTTCTCTGATGAGGTCTGAGACTTGCTCTAATATACTAGTAGTCAGATACAAATTTGGCAGGCAGATGGATACTATGTCCGTGTAGTAAAATGAACATAGTAGGTTCACCATTTTGGTATGGAAATTTCCTAACAAGGATTCATCTCCTATAAAATCATTTCTTTCTCAGGTTTAACTGTAGTTTTGGGGTCCTCTGATCATCTATTCATCTATCAAACTATCTATCGAGTTTAGGGCTTCTACAGTTCCTGACGTTTGCTATTTTACTAAAACAGCCCATGGAATTTATGAAAATGCTATATTTAAAATAAAGCATTATTATAAAGGGTATGCTTGGATAAAAGCTGGGTAGACTACAGGGCTTTTATAGTTGGTTCTGGTGAAGTCAGTATACATTAACCATATAGAATACTGTGATGATTAATCTCGATTGTCAATACAATGGGATTTTAGAACCACTCTAAAATACATTTCTGAGCATGTCCTTATAAGATCATCAAGACTAGGTTAATTGAGATGGGAAGACCTGTGTTAAACTTGGAGAACATCATCCCACAAGCTCGGGTCTCAGACTGAATTCAAAGGAGAGGGCAAGCTAAGCAGAAGCATTGACATTCTTTGCTTTCTGACTGTGGACACAATATGACCACGAGTCTCTTTCTCCTACTGTGGTAACTTTCCTGCAATGATTAGATTTGTCGTCTGGAATTCTGAGCCAAAATGAAGCTTTCCTTGCTTATATTTCCTTTGTTAGATATCTTGTTACAGCAACCAGACAACTAATACACACTTCAATGTATGTAATAACCAGGAGCTCTATGAACCTCTGTGTCCACAGGTGGTGGTTTTTTTTTGGTTATTTTAGTTAATTAATTGTTCTTTGACAATTCTATTATTGTTTTTAATCCATTCTAATTGCTCCCACAACCCATTTTCCCTTATCTCCTCCCCCTTTCATTTCCCTATCCTTCCTACAATTTTCCCCACATTTATATTTTTTTAAATTTGTTTGTGGCTCACTGCGCTTAACAAAAATTATCCGTATAACCTCAGGTCTGGAACTATGCCCTGGAGTTTGGCAGGGTCACCAGTGGATACACAGCTGAAGACAACAACTTTTCATCCCTCAGATTCTATCAGAAGCTAATAAATCAATCGCTTTTTTAAATGAGACTTTATAGGCATGCTCTTTAAATCATTGGTCATGTGAGTGAGTTCAATCTCAAATTCTGTTCTCTTGTTTGGGAGGCCCAGTCACTAAAAGCCCCAATTCTCTTCTGCTGGACTTCATCATCAAGTAGAGATCCACTATCTCAGTATATCCACTATATCATTTGTTGTGCTATCATTAGCACAACAAAGACCTTCTTATTAGGAAAATTCTAAGAACACTTGTGTCTGTGTTCCAGAACTCCAAGACCAGACATTGCCCTTATAATATAGGGAAAGAAAGGTTCTGATGGAGATGATATTTAGATGGAGATTTTGACATTGGCTGAGACCACGTTTTTGGTAAAAATCACCAATAAACTTTTAAAAAAGTAAAATAGTTTTAAGAGACAATAAGTACAGCGAGTGATGTAGGAGAGGAAGCCGTAAAGATCAGAGTGTGTCCTTCCTGGCAATGCTTTACAAGTCTGTGTCCAGCTTGAACAAACTATGGGTAGCCATTGAATCATCAGGATTTTAGTTTAAATCTGCGGTAAGGTGTGGAGAGTGACAGGCAAGTAAGCAATACCGAATGAAGTGAGAGCAGTAAGCAGGCAGCATTGAGGGTCCAGAGGCCCGCAGCACCTCTTCGTTAGTCTGCCAAAGGCAGACCTTGACTCTCTGTACTAGTGTCCTAGGGTAGCTGGAACAGATCACCATAACCAGTGGCTTTAACAGCCTCATAGATTTGGAGGCCAAAAGCTGAAAATCAAGGTGTTGGACAGACCAATTCTTCTTGAAAGAGCATGTGTTCCAAGCCTGTCTCCCAGCTCCTCTGGTTGCCAGTAATTCTTGGCATTCCTTGGCTTTCAGATGCATCATTCTAATCGCAGGGTTTGTCATCACACAGTGTTCTTGCGTGACTCTGTCTAAATTCTCTTCTTATAAGGACAGCAGTTACTGAATCCGGTCCCATACAAATTCAGAATGGTTTCATCTTAATTTGGTTATATCTATGAAGGTACTATTTTCAAGTGGGGTCATAAGGTCCTGGGGGGTTAAGACTTCAACATATTTTATTGGGGACACAATTCAGCTTGAGTCACATGCCTTCCTGAACACAGAAAACAAAGTGATGGGTTCTCTGTAGTCCCATCGCTTCACAGCTGTTTTCCTGGCTTCAAATGACTACGCACTCCAGCAGCACCGTGGGTGGAGTGTCTTTGGCTTTGGTAGTTGGGCCGAGTCACACTGTGTGACAAGTACTGCCTTTGCTAATTTCAATGGTTGCTGCTTTTTTCTTCCATTTTCACTCAGTGTGGGGGATGGGTGGAATTTGAGCACAGCCCCTCTCCCCACCCCTACACTGATCTGTAATTCTTGTAGCACTTCACGTCTCTCTGGAGAGAATAAATAATGGATGACTTAAACCCCAATGACTGCTCATCTGTTACTGGAAGAGGAATGACTGCATGAATAATTATAATGACGGTGTCCCTTCTTGACTTCTCTTGCTCCCTTTCCAGTTGATAACATTGAATGGAATGCCTCAATCTGCTGTCTTCTCTCTGTTTAAGTTGTAACCCTCATAATAAAAGTGTTTTACTGATCACGTCTTATCCTAAGCATGTAGCTGTGTATTGGGAGTCATAAAGTTGCTTGATCAGTATGGATTGAAGCTATTTCCAGTGGGTAAGCTATGTCCTGGGAATCACTTAGACACATTTAGGGAACCAATTTGTTAAATGGCATGCCATTGCCTCAATGAGACAGGGGCCTTGAGGCATAAGCTAAGCAGTTGAGGTCAGATGTTTACCCTAAGGGGGCTAAATTTCCTGTCTCTCTGGAGTCAGTGTTGTAAGGTCAGACATGGTTGACATCTCGGTAGTTTTTTTAAAAAACGATTTTGTGCATTTCCTCCTATCGATTAAGGATTAAGGCAAAAGAGTTAAACTCTTAATAAATTATTTTATAGTTGAGAGAAAAGAGATATATTTAGGTGATGCTAATTTTCCGTATTCATATCATAAAGTAATTTGTCCTGGGCTTTCATAGGTTTCAAGTTAAGAATCCCAACTCTCCCTCACCTCAACTGATAAAGCCCATGGTGACATGGGTGTGAGGGAGCAGATGAGCCAGTGCCACCACTTGCCTGGGCAAAGTTGGAGAGCTGGCCTTGTTGACTAGAGCACAGGAGAGCTGACAGGCTGACGAACTTAGCTACTACACAAGCCCAGATCCAGGGCTTTGTGTTGGCACACCCCAACATCTACCCCATCTACAAACTGCTGGAGTGCATGAAGGGGCGAGTCCTAGAGGTCCAAAGCTGAAGGATCTCCATGATACAGGGCAACAGGATATCCAAGAGGAGTTCCGGTGAGGATCCAGTGTTGATGGTGTAGTGGATGCTAGAAGACTCAAACCAGATCAATGACTCATTACAGTGAACTTTTGCAAGTAAAGCTGTTTAGCAAAAGGGTAAACTGTGTAACCCCGTGACTCACTGAAGCTTCCACAGTGAAAATTTTTAATATTTTTATTTTATTTTTTGTTTTCTTTGTGGGGGATGAGTTGCAAGACATGGAGTGAGATTGGGGTGCATGATGTGAAATTCACAAGGAATCAACAAAAAGTCAAAAAGTTAAAAAGAAGAAGAGGAGGAGGAAGAACAAGAAGATGAAGGAGAAAGAAAGAAAGAAAGAAAGAAAGAAAATCTTATTATGTAAACCAACAAAACAAAACAAAACAAACAAACATCCCAAAAGAGTCTGAGCTCTTGAGGAGCCCCTCAGATACTATATGCTTTAAACAGGAGTGCAAATTCTTCACTAGCAAATATTTTACCATGTGTCTTTCATATTTACCGTCATTTCTTTGCCTCATTACAATACCCAGAGTAATTTAACAAACATCTTCCATCCAAAAGAATGTAGACTTCGAAGCCATGTTTGAAAACTGTGTAAGAAGAGCCCGACTTCTGGTACTTGACTTTGTTTCATTAACATCCCTAGTGCTGTAGAGGCCAAGGCCAGGAGGAAAAAGCATGATGGAGATACAGGATGTGAGCTCAAAATGCTAATTATAGTTTAGGAGGAGTCTTCTGGTTCTTGGCTTTTCTCCAAAGGTCAAACAGCTTCCAAATTCTGGAGGAAACCCTGAGAAAGGAACTTTTTCAGGAGTAATTGCCACCATGTAAATTTCGCTAATGAGATCAAAGCAAGTATCCCTGGGTGATGTCCTGCTGCATTTCCTTGCACTCCTGGGGATCATCCCTCTGATGCAATTTACGGACTGTGATAAACCAAATACTTGTCATAATTTCATAGTCAAAGTGTATTTACATGCTTGTTGTTATGGTAACCATCAATAATATTAATAAAATTCTGTCCAGTTGAAACAGATGGATGGAACATGTAAACACAGACAAGAATAATCACCTCAAATGTCAACATAGAAAAACATAAACACAATAGTCTGTATGCTAGTTTTCACCTTCTACTGTGCCCACACAGCCACATCTCTGCCTAGTTCATGTCTGAAATACTTATTGACTTCTCTAATAACTGTGCAAATAGGTAGAAAATAGGGAGAGACCTCTTTTTACCTCTGAAATGAAGAATAAGGAGAAAGAGAAGAATGAAAAAGAGGGGGAGGAGGAAGAGGAGGAGGAGAAGGAAAAGAAAGAAGAAGAGGAGGAGGAGGAGGATGGAGGATAAGGAGAACGAGGAGGATGAGGAGAACGAGGACAAGGATGAGGACGAGGACGAGGAGGACAATGATGATGATGGCCTACCATGAGTTTAGTATTTGTAAAATCAGGGACTCCCCTGTATGATATTTGTTCATTGTTCACCAATTATGGTCATCATAAGACACATTGTTTACAAAGCTTGTTCTTATTAAGCATTCGTTTTGCACATGTTGATGACTTAAATAGTGCTTGATTTCAGCTGGAGGGTAAATGGACACAATAGTCTGGTGATCACCACATTTAATCAGATTCCTTTGGAAAATAGAAACCTACCTTAGAGACTGTCCTGCCAATCTACTGAGATAATGTAAACAAAGCCACTAGGAGAGTAGGATCAGTTCTTAGCATAAGAAATTCCATCAAAATCTTTTTCATAATGTGGTCATGGACTTTGAAGTTAGTCAAAAGCCCATGGCTTTCACCTTTCAGCTATGCTTCCTTGGGAAATTTTGTAAATATTTCCCAGGCTCAAATGAGTTTCCATGTGCAGGCTAAAGAGATTAATGCTGTCCACAATATATGATGACTATAAGGATTAAATGTGTAGCAAAAGTGCTTATCTCAGTCCTTGGGCTTTAACCAGGCCTTCACCAGGATACAATAAGCAGAAGCTGCTGCTAGTGTTACTTGTAGAGGATTATACTAGCACTTTGGGGTGCCTGGGGTGTGAGAAAGTAGGGTTATAGCAAAGCATTGAGTGAGAACTGCTTTAGTAACATGTTCATCAGGGAACAGCATTGTGCAGATAATGTATGAAGTCATGCATTTCCCCTGCTCAACTTTGGTTTGCTGTGGTGCCATAAACCCAAGATAGCTTCGAAAGAGTCTCACCTTATTTCAGCAACAGACTATAAGCACTGTCCTTAGGAGGTCTCTCCAGTTTTTAATCTTTCTGTCTGCCTCTGCCTCTCTCTCTCTCTCTCTCTCTCTCTCTCTCTCTTTCTTTTCCTTCCTCCCTCTCTCTGCCTCCCTCTTCCCTCTCTCCCTCTCCCTCTTCCCCTCTCCCTCTCCCCCCCCTCATCCTCGGGAATCAATAAGTGCTATCAGTAATCAGATGACCTTCTCTTATTGTTGACTTAACGTGTCTTAATGAAGGCATTGCATGTGTGGGGATTAGAAAACTTTTTTGGGAGTTGCTTCCCTCCTTCCTCCTCTTTGAGGCTGGGCTTCTCATACTTCTGTGCTGCTCACTCCAGGCTATCTGGCCTGCAAGCATCTGGCTAATTGTCCTGTATCTCTACCTCCCATCTTCCTGTAGGGGGTCCTACAATTACAGATGTTTACCACCATGTCTGGCTTTTTATGTAGGCTCTGGGATTCGAGCTGAAGTCATCAGGCTTGGACTGCAAGTACTTTTACTCTTGGACTGCAAGTGCTAAGTCATCTCTTCAGACCTCGCTACTCCTCCATGAATGAAGTATCTTCTAAAACAGTTCTAGTTTTTAGCACTTATTTTTGCCAAAGCTTTGCACTGTCTGTCATTCCTTTCACTATTTCCCTTTACGTATGTCACTCTCTACAACCATGATTCTAATTGTGTATGTTATTTAGTAGTCAGAAAACTATATTACCAAGGAGGGAAATGGGATGCTATTATCTTGATGATGCTCAACCATGGTGTTCTATGATGCACGGACATTGATCCTTAATCACCCTTTTTCTTTGAACGTTCTTTCCTCAGCTCAAGTAGGACAACACCTTGGTTTTAAAGATGACCCACTGTTCCTAACTTGAAAAAGTTTAAAGCCATCACCAGGAGGTTTATCCAGAAGCAGATGTCTCCTAAAACACACTAAGAGCAATTTGGGCTTTTTCTTAGCATGGTCTTCTGCTCTCAAAGCCACTCCCACATCCACATCCTAGGTATTTACTGTAGTTAGCAGTATTAGTTATCTTCACATAAAAATTATCCAAGGCCTTAATGATTTTTAACAACAAACACTGCCATAGTTTCTGTGGGTATAGAACCGGAGTGTTGCTTTGCTAGCTATCTCTATCTAAGGTCGCCCACAAGCCAGCCATTTTCTTTCTTTCTTTCTTTCTTTCTTTCTTTCTTTCTTTCTTTCTTTCTTTCTTCCTTCCTTCCTTCCTTCCTTCCTTTCTTTCTTCTTGCTTGCCTTCTTCCTTCCTTCCTTCCTTCCTTCCTTCCTTCCTTCCTCTCTCTCTCTCTCTCTCTCTTTCTTTCTTTCTTCCTTCCTTCCTTCCTTCCTTCCTTCCTTTCTTTCTTTCTTTCTTTCTCCTTTCTTTTCTTTTTTTCTTAGCTAGTGCTGCATTTCATCAGAAAGCTTGCTTGAGGCATGATACATTTTCACTGGATTGACCTTACTGGCAGATTCAGTTCTTCATGGACTACTGAGCAGTTCCTTACTAGCTGTTGCTTGGAGCCTCCATCAATCTCCTTGTTATACAGTATCCCCAAAAGTTTGAGTCACAGAATCGAAGCAGGATTTTCTTAGATTAAGGAAAAGAGAACATTGGTTACAAGGCTCTTATCTTTAAGCTAATCTTGGATGTTATGTATTTATTATGTTTCCTGTGTTCTGGGTTAGCAGTAAATCACAGGGCACACCACACACTCAATCCTCTGGGTACCAGGACTTACTAGTTCATAAGTACTAGGGTATGAAGTTCCCTGGGGGCCATGTTGGTGAGTGGCTTCCATATTCGGCCTTCATTTGCTATGAGTCGAGTAGAGGGAAGGGACAGGGCTATAGAAATGAGACAACAATATGCCTTCACTCTCAGATGTATTTCTAGAATCTATTTGTAGTCCTTGTGGGAATCAAATTTATTGCTGGCCTCGAGCTTCCATTATACACTCTTATAGTCTATGTAATAAATTATTATTGTTTTCCATAAGAGACCTTGAGTGATCGCTATTATTTGGCACTGGAAAATCCTTAACTGAGGCAGGATTACGCTTCATCAACACAAATCTAGCTCCATATTAGAGTCTCAATTATGAGACTCAATTATGGTTGAACTAATTAAAATATTCTTTTCCTAGGGTATTCATGAAAACTATGGATGACATTACCTTAAAAATAAGTGAACACTGGCAGGAAGAACTTCTGCCTCAATGTTTGGTGTCAATAATTCAATCTAAAGGATAGGGCCTGGCAGTCTAAGTTTCTTATTGTTTCGTTTTTTTGTTCAGTTTTCCAATATTTGTGTGAGGGGGAGACTGGCTGCTGTGAGCCTCCACATTCCATGCATAGACGATAGTACTGAGGGGAGATGCTGAGGCTGTAATAACTGGGGAGAGAACTGGGGAGAGAGCTGCCCACAATGCATTCCTTGCTCCAAATAGTCTGAGGCTGAGGCAGGGGCCTTTATCATTAGTCTCTGTTTAGTCCAATGCATTTGAGAGTTTCATTCTTCTTGTTACCACTGCTCCATCACTAGAGTCTGGCTCTGTGGTAATGTGGACTGACTGTGCAGGATTCAAACAGCCCAAGTTTTGGCAAAATGAGGAAATTCTTCTGAGTACCACTGCGGCTCATTGTCAGAGATAATCCTTTCAGGAATTCCAAGTCTGGCAAACAAGGCCTTCGATGTTGGACTCCTGTGGTAAATTGGTATTGTTCAGGCATTCCAGGCCTGAGATTTTTATTGTAGTTCTCCACTCTAATGATACACTCTCCATTACTTTTTCTTCTAGATAAACATCCTGGTGCCAGTGTTCTGTAGCAGCCTGGTTCTAGAGGTTTGGAAAGTCATTAATTAATATATATTCTACTCTCTCTCTCTCTCTCTCTATATATATATATATATATATATATATATATATATATATATATATATCCAGTGATTTTATAAATTAGTTGATACATTGACTTGGCCTATTTACTGATCAAATCACTGAACTCTAAGAGTGGTCTGTTGGTGTGACTTGCATCCTTACTGGAACCGTGGCAGGGCTGAAGAACTCCTAGAGAACATAGGGATTACCCAACTCACCAGTGCTCAGGTCAATCAGGTTTCAGGGATCCAGCACTTGGACGGGATTCACATTCCTGGCTCTCTACCACACTATTTTTAACCTCAGCTAGTCTCCTATTGTTAAGTTCCTGTTGAATACAGCCAAAAGACATGGAACTTAACTTTTCAACGAGCATACTAGTAATCTCTACTTCGACTAATATTACATTTAAAAAAAAACACCTCCAAAAATATTAAATTCACATTTTCTTAGAAGCCAAATGTAACTTAATGTTCCCTAGTTCTGCAGACTAACCAATCTTGGCATTTCTGTACCATCCGAATGACAATGATTGGATTCCCCAGAGTTATGTGGCTGCAGGAAGTTCAATTCTTTAAATATTTCTGAGAATGTTTAGATTGCAACGGGAATGACTGGCTATCACCTAGTTACTCATTTACTCTATCCCGTAACACAGACACGCCAGCCAGAGCAACCCACCAAGCTTTCTACCACCAGAGTGATTTGCATTCTATTTCTGAAGTTCCTTTGGTTCTCCCCACCGTGTGGTTATGTGACTAGCTAGATACATATTTAGGTTTGTAATTTCATTTTCTCTTAACATTTTTGGAAATGCGTTTTTTTTTTAAATTCTTGCAACTATGTGCATGATCCCAAAGTTAAATCCATAAAACAAGACATATTTAGAGAAGTCCTGAAAATCCTCACTCCACAGCATTCCTCCATGTAATTAATTCTGAAAACTGTGATTTATGTCTCCACTTTCTGCTTGCTTCACAAATCTACTACACGAATATATTTTTCTATGTATTTTTTTAAGTTAGAATTTTATTACAATCGTTGGTGAAAAAGGTCATTTTTTTTTCACTTTTTTTTCTAATGTGGACATGCTTTATAGTTTGCATGTCTAATTGATTTGTCCAGGAGTTCTAAGATGACGTCATATCAATGTGAGACTGTGCATCTTTACTTCATGCCTAATTTTAAAGGAAAACACCTCCATTTTCTCACTCTGAAGCAATTTGGTGGCTGTGTGTTTCCAGCGACATACTTTGATTTTGAAGAAAGTTCCTTATTTCTCGTTTGCGGCTCATTTTATGAGGAATGATTTTTAAAGATTGATTGACTATTTATTCATTTATTTATTACATCCCGACTACAGTTTCCCATTCCTCCTCTTCTCCCAATCTTTGCCCATTACTCCTCCGCGTCGCTTCCCCTTCTTCCACCCCTCCCCCTCCACTCACTCCTTCTCTGCTTCTCTTCAGAAAAGGAGGTGCCTCCCATGGTCATCAGCTCTGGCATATCAAGTTGTAGTAAGATTAGGTACCTCTGCTCCTACTAAGGCTGGATGAGGCATCCCAGTAGGAGGAAAGGGTCCCAAAGGCAGGCACAGAGTCGGGGACAGCCCCTACTCCCACTGTTAGGAGCCCGTAAGAAGACGAAGACAAAGTTATACAACTGTCAGGTATGCGCAGAGGGCCTAGGTCAGTCCCATGTAGGCTCCCTGGTTGGCAGTTCAGTCTCTGTGAGCACCTAAGAGGCCAGGCTCCTATAATCTTTCTTCCTCATCTTCTGCAGGGTTCCTTCACCAATAGTTTGGTTGTGGGTCTCTGCATCTGTTTCCATCAGTTGTTGGGTGAAGACTCTCTGATGACAACGGGGCTAGATACCAATGTATGAGTAAAATGAGTAAAAGCCGAATATCATTAGGAATCATTTCATTGACTTTTTTTTTTTTTTGTCAGTTATGTTTGCTTATATTCTAAGTCTCTTGGATATCCAGCCTTTTGTTCTTGGTAGTATTAGGGGTGACGCTCCCTCAGGACATGGGTCTCAAGCTGGACCAGTCATTGATTGGTCATCCCCACAATTTTTTTTGCCACCTTTACCCCAGCACATCTTGTAGGCAGGGCAAATTGTAAGCTGAGGGCTGGGCTGATGTCCAAAACCTTTCACTAGAAGTCAAGAATGATTTCTAAATTTTATCAAATACTTTTTCAGCCTCTGGAAATTATATTTAATCTTTCTATTTTAGTTTGTTAGCATAGTAAGTGTGATGGTTTGCATATGCTTGGCCCAGGGAATGGCACTATTAGGAGGTGTGGCCTTGTTGGCGTAGGTGTGGCCTTGTTGGAGTAGGTATGTCTGGGCACGGGCTTTAAGATCCTTATCCTAGCTGCCTGAAAGTGAGTCTTCCACTAGCAGCCTTCAGATGAAGAAGTAGAATTCTCAGTTCTGCCTGCATTGTACCTGCCTAGATGCTGCCATGCTCCCAACTTGATGGAAATGGACTGAACCTCTGGACCTGTAAGCCGTGCCCAAATATATGTTGTCCTTTATAAGACTTGTCTTGGTCATGGTGTCTGTTCACAGCAGTAAAACCCTAACTAAGACAGAAATTGTACCATCACAGTGGGGTATTCCTGTGACAACCTGACCATGTTTTGGGGAGGATTGTGGGAGGACTTTAAGTCCTTTGAGCTAGAAGAGTCTTTGAATGTTAAGAGCTCTGTGAGATGTTCTGTAGGAGCCTGGAAGATAATGTTGAGAACAGTGCAAATGATGGAGGCCTAGCTTGTGAAATTTCAGAAGGAAGATTGAAGACTCTTATCATGGCTATTGCTATTTTGGAAGGCAGCTATGCTCACCATTATACCACCAACGCGGCTATTGCTATTTTGATTGTGAAGATTCTGTGGTTTTTGGTTAGCTGGGGCTGAAGAATCAGCTGTGATTAACAAGATACCAGAACTACTAAAGCAAAACCTTTGCATTACTGGGATTCATGATGCTGTTCAGCTGGAGCTAAGAAATTAACAGTGGTTAAGAAGACACTAGTAGGTTGGGGATTTAGCTCAGTGGTAGAGCGCTTGCCTAGCAAGCGTAAGGTCCTGGGTTCGGTCCTCGGCTCCGGGAAAAAAAAGAAGACACTAGCATCTGTGAGGTGAAATCTGGGAAGTGTTTTCTGAGAGCACAGAGAAGCTGAATTCTAGAGGCAGCCATGGTTGTACCTCATGTTGGCAGCTAGACTTGGTAATGTATCAGAATTACCCAGGTGGTATTAGGTTTGAAACATGAAAAGGTAGCAGCATATGCCTGGCACTGTGGGAGGCCATGGAAGGCCATTGGTGAAGGTACACCTCAGGGTCAGTTGAAGGCACAGGACTGAGAGGGTTTTGCAGAGAAGTTGAGGCTTAGCACCACGAAAAGAGCCAACGGGAGGCTATTTGTGAAAGTGCAGTCCAGTTGCAGCAGAAGATAATAGTGCTTTGGAGATGTCAGTACCATGAGCTGACCACCAAGAACAGCAGCCCCAGTGGAGTACGGGCAGCTAGCGCCTAGAAGGCAAGGCATGTGCTATAAAGGGCAGAGCTGGAGAAGTGACCCAAGCCCTTGGAGGAGCTCAGAAGATTGTGAATGGATCCCAGACATTGGACGGTTAGCATTTGATTTTGATTTTGATTTTGACTGTGTTCTGATATTTTTCCCTTTTGAAGGAAGAAAATGTTTTGGTGAAGCTCATACTTAAAAGACTTTGAACTTCAAACGAGATTGGATATTTTAAAGGGATTGAAATTTAATATGTAAGAATTTGTAAAGACTGTGGGACTTTTAAAGTTATTTAGATCTTGGGGATGAAAAAGAAAGTAAGGGTTGAGGCTTAATAGTGATGTGATTGTGTGTCAAGCTGACAAGAGGTCAGTTGTGCTCGCTGGTTTTGTGTGTACTTGATACAAGTTGGAGTTATCATAGAGAAAGGAGCCTCCCTTGAGGAAATGCCTCCATGAGATCCAGATGTAAGGCATTTACTCAATTAGTGATCAATGGGTAAGGGTCCAGTCCATTGTGGGTGGTGCTACCTCTGGGTTGGTAGTCCTGGGTTCTATAATTAAATAAGCCAGGGGAAGCAATCCAGTAAGCAGCACCATCTGTGGCCTCTGCATCAGCTCCTGCCTCCAAGTCCCTGCCCTGTGTGAGTTCCTGTCCTGACTTCCTTTGGTGATGAGCAGCAACATAGTGAAAGTGTAAGCTGAATAAACTCTTTCTTCTCCAACTTGCTTCTTGGTCATGATGTTTTGTGCAGGAATACAAACCCTGACTAAGACAAATTGATTAGTTTTCAAACCCTAAATCAACCTTATATTTGAGGTCATGTGATATTCTTTTTATTTTGTGAGATTCAATTTGATAATTGTTGGTCCATGTATGCTCTTGATGGGCACTTGTATATAATTTACCTTCTTAAAATAGTTTTGTCTATGTACAAAATTAGGGTAGACTGATCTCATTCAGTAAAACAGGAGTATCTTTTCTTATTTAGTTTCCTGGAGGAATTTGTATAAAATTAGAATTACCTTTTCCTTAAATGCTTGATGAAATCTATCAGTAAAGCATCTGGAATGGATTTTCTTCAGTGAAAAGATTTGAAGTATGGATTAAAATTTTAAGCTGGAATATCTTTTTTTTTTAAACACCCATCAAGTCCAATTTGATTTGCCCATATCTTCTAGGATGTGTTGCCTTCTATTGGAGATAAAAGAGGACACAGATGTGGATAGGTAGAAAAGGGAGAGTGTGTCTTGGAGGATTTGTAAGGGAGTGGGTATGATCAAAAGATATTGTACAAAATTCTCTGAGAACTAATAAAAATGTCTGTAATAAGCCTTATAGATGACTCTAAAAATGAATGTCTATTCCATTTTATTCTTCTTGAGTAAACCTTAAGTTTGTGCTTTTCAAGAAATTAGCCTGTAACATCTGTTCTGTCAAACTTTCTGCTCCTAAGTCATGCATAACACTCCTCACTGTCTTTGTATCTACAGATGCTGTAGTGAGGGCAACTATTCCACTTCTGACTCCCAGAATGTTTTTCCCCTTCACTCTTATTTTGTTTAATAGTCTAGCTAAATATTTGTAAATTTCATTCATTATCTTGAACTGCCTTTTTATTTAGTAATTTCATTCCTTTTATATATTTAAGTAGTTCTTGTTACATTTTATGTTTATGTGTTATTAATAGAATGGTTTTAATTTGCTCTTTTTCTTATAGTATGACAGGCTGAGATAGAAAATGAGGTCATTTAATCTAAACTTTGATAATTTTTTATTGGAAATTTTATGTACTTACATTCCAAATGCTATCCCTTTCCCAGGTTCCCCCTCTCCCATCCTCCATTCCCCTGCTTTTATGAGGATGCTCCCCCTGATAATTTTATAATGAAGGTATTTGTTTCTATAAAAGAATCCTTGCTTGGTGCATCTCACAAATTTTTCCAACATAAGATTTTTGTTAATTATTTTATAGTTTCATATCATGCTTCCCAATCACACTCACTTCCCCCTCCTACATCTGCTCCTTCCCCATCCTTGTAACCTTATCCCAGAAAAAAAAAAGGAAGAAAAGTAAAGTAAATCTAATTTGTGTTGCTTATTTACTCACTAGAACATGTGAGTATGTGCGCATGTGATTACAAACTCACATTGATCAGCCTCTTAAAATACTGAGTCTTCCCCACCCACACCCCTTGCAGAAGCCATCAATGTGGAGAGCTGCACACCCTTATCACATCCATATCACAATAGAGTTCTCTTTGATAGCTTTCTGTATAGACTGTTCCTTTGGGGGACTGGTGGGGGTAGGGTTGTCACTGAAGCTTTTTATGTCCTTTTTCTTTCAACCGTGAGTCTGAAGTCATCCATACCTCAAAAAAGTAGCTTCCTTGCCCTTTACAGTCAGCAAGCGCATGGAGCATGGACTTCTACATGGTTTCTGGCGACAACACACACCACGGATATCCACATGGTCTCCAGCCATGGCACAGGCCACCAACCTCAGCATGGTCTCCAGTGGCAGCACAAAACCTGGATGCTAACACGGTCCTCTGCTGCAGCATGGTCCAAGGACACCATCAGGGCTTTCAGCAACAGCACAGGCCAAGGACATCCGCATAGCTTCTAGGGCCACATAGGTCACTGCCGCCAACATCAACATGGTCCTAGAGGACCTAATCCAACATGGCTTAGGGTAGCAGCATAGAGCATGAACCCTTGGTGATAACATGAGTCATGGACATCAACATGACATTAAGCTACAGCAGGACCCTAGACCAACATGGTCCTTGAGCAGCACAGCCCATAGACATGATCATGGCCTCTGATGGCTGAACAGGCCACTCTCACCAACATGGTCCTCCCAGTGGCAGCACAAAGAACGAATACTACTATGGCCTCTTATGGTGTATCACACTACTAACACCCACCTCGCCTCTGGCACTAGCATGGGCCTTGGACATCTACCTGGCCTCCACTGGCAGCGTAGACCGTAGGCATCCACATGAACCAGTGCTTCGACATAGCTTGGGACAGTGGACCACAGATACCAATATGGCTTCCAGGGGTAGCACAGCCCCTAGAGGTCTTTCCCTCTAGAAAATGACTCATTCTTCATCTCACGTACCTTGTTGTTGCCCAGAGTCAGGACGATCACTCAGCTAGGCAGTGTGTTTCAGGGTTGAGTCTGCACAAGCTCCAGTCAGATATGTACCACCACTACAGCCTCCCCTCACCATGGTCATCACTGTTGTGACTTCAGTTCTGCCTCTCTCTACCACACACTCATCACTCTGCTCTTCCATTTTTCCTACCTCTCCATCTCATTTTCGTTTGTCATAGTAGCTTTGGAAACTGATGTATATCTATATCTATATCATCTATATCTATATCATCTATATCTATATCTATATCATCTATATCTATATAACCCCAAACAGCTTTACATGCAAATATTTACTGCAATGAGTTGTTGGGCTGGTTGAAGGTTTCTGGTTTCTGAAGCCTCATGAATTCTGGACCATTGCTGAGATTCCTAGATATCCTGATGGCTTCTGTTTCTGTGCAAGCTCCTGACTGGTAGACTTGGTGCTTGTAGCCTGTGGACAGCATCTCTGGCCCCCTCCCCTTCTCCCAGTGGGATAAGCAGATGCCACAGCTCCATGCTGGGACCAGGTCGAGGGACTAGGGCCAGTCCTACTCAGTATGACATTTGGTTCTGCAGGACCTGCTCCTCCACATGCTCCAGCAGCCCATATATAGGGTAGACCAAGTGAAAGCCCTGGATCTAGGCCTGCATCTCAAAAATTTAAAGGTTTTTTTTCACCCTCATAAAGCAAAAATATACATTAAGCTCCTTTTTAATTTCTTCTTTAGTTCTTCTTGTTTAGATACATTTTCTGTTCTACAGTTTTCTGTTCTATAGTTTTTGTGTTTCACTTCTAATTTAGTTCTGTTGCAATTTCAAGCATACTTTATACGATTCAAAATCTCTTATCTCATTAAACCTAGATTAGTCTACATGTAAATATTATATGTGCCACTGAATATATATACACAGATCATATGTGGAACTGGTTGAAGTGTTTTTCTTTTTAAAAATAAATCTTTATTGTATGTCCATCGGTGGTCTACCTACATATATACCTGAATACTCTAAGCCTGCTTGGTTTCTGCAGAGGCCAGAGAGGGTGTCAGATTTCCTAAAACTGGAGTTACCTATGGGGTTGTGAGCTTCTCTATAGATCCTGAGACTCTAACTCAGGTCCTCAAATCCTCTTAACTGCTGAGCAATTTCTCCAGCTCTTCCTAGAGCACCTTCTAAAAGTCAGTTAGGTCAGGCTGGCTCGAGTATTATCAGAGCTCCATAGAGTTGGGGGTTTGCTTTCAGGAGGCTCTAAAAAACTGCATTTTTGAGGAACATGGATGTTAAAAATCTCTTTTTGTGGGTCTATTGGTTTCAACATGTTGGTTTTAAAGCAGTGTTTTTAACATAACCGTTTAAATTGTTATACCCATTTGATAAAATGACTTTTTTATTTTTTTTATTGGATTATTTTTTATTTACATTTCAAATGTTATTCCCTTTGCCCATTTCCCAGACATAAGCCCCCTATCCCATCCCCCTCCCCTTCTTCTACAAGGGTGTTTCCCGCTCCATGCAAGCCCCCTTCTAATCCCCACACCCAGCATTCCTCTACACTGGGGGTCCAACCTTAGCAGGACCAAGGGCTTCTCCTTCCATGGGTGCCCAACAAGGCCATCCTCTGCTACATATACAGCTGGAGTCATGGGTCAGTCAATGTATAGTCTTTGGGTAGTGGTTTAGTCCCTGGGAGCTCTGCTTGGTTGGCATTGTTGTTCTTATGGGGTTGCAATCCCCTTCAGCTCTTTCAATCCTTTCTCTAATTCCTCCAATGGGGGTCCCACTCTCAGTTCAATGGTTTGCTGCTAGCATCCTCCTCTGTATTTGACATAATCTGGCAGTGTCTCTCAGGAGACATCTCTATCCAGTTCCTTTCAGCATGCACTTCTTAGCTTCATCCATCTTATCTAGTTTTGGTGGCTGTATATATATGGGCCAAATGTAGGGCAGACTCTGAATGGCCATTCCTTCAGTCTCTGCTCCAAACTTTGCCTCCATATCCCCTCCTATGAATATTTTTGTTCCCCCTTTTAAGAAGGAGTGAAGCATCCACACCTTGGTCATCATTCTTCTTGAGTTTCATGTGGTCTGTGGATTGTATCTTGGGTAATTCAAGTTTTTGGGTTAATATTCACTTATTGGTGAGTGCATACCATGTGTGTTTTTCTGTGATTGGGTTACTTCACTCAGGATGATATTTTCCAGTTCCATCCATTTGCCTGTGAATTTCATGAAGTCATTGTTTTTAATAGCTTTTAATGGAGTAGTACTCCATTGTATAGATGTACCACATTTTCTGTATCCATTCCTCTGTTGAAGGGCATCTGGGTTCTTTCCAGCTTCTGGCTATTATAAATAAGGCTGCTATGACCATAGTGGAGCATGTGTCCTTGTTTTATGTTGGAGCATCTTTTGGGTATATGCTCAGGAGTGGTATAGCTGGGTCCTCAGGTAGTGGAATGTCCAATTTTCTGAGGAACCTCCAGACTGATTTCCAGAGTGGTTGTACCAGTTTGCAATCCCACCAACAATGGAGGAGTGTTCCTCTTTCTCCACATCTTTGCCAGCATCTGCTGTCACCTGAGTTTTTGATCTTAGCCATTCTGACTGGTGTGAGGCGGAATCTCAGGGTTGTTTTGATTCGTATTTCCCTGATGACTAAGGATGTTGAACATTTCTTTAGGTACTTCTCAGCCATTTGATATTCCTCAGCTCAGAATTCTTTGTTTAGCTCTGTACCACATTTTTTAATAGGGTTATTTGGCTCTCTGGAGTCTAACTTCTTGAGCTCTTTGTATATTTCGGATATTAGTCCTCTATCAGATGTAGGAATGGATGGCAGGTATAGTGTTAATATTATCTTGTATGTCAAATGTTTTTATATAATATAAAAAAGTATTCACTCTTGTTCTGTGACTCAATTTAACTTCTTCAAAAACAGTTTGACCCCATCTCATGTTTATTTCATTGCTTTGTAGAACAATAGCAACATTTATTAAGGGTTGATTTTTCTTCAACACCATGACTAAAATCTTTTGAGTATAAGTACGAAATCTCTGATGTGTTAACTTCTCCATGTTGGCTGGTGGGAATCAGAGCTATGTCCCAGGAACCCCAAAAACTATTCTTCCAAGAGGCGTCCACTCCTTCTAGGTGCTTTGGTTTGGGTACTTTTCTTGAGTGAATATGGTGACTAACATTCAGATGAGAATTGGAGCGGCACTTTCTGCCCATCTCCAGATGCAGTAGTATTAATTACTGAAATTACAAATTTTCCCATTTCTAATCCTTTTCTGAGTCCTACATTCTCCTTTTTGAGGCCAGTAATTATGATGTATGCTGTTCTCTTAATGCTGCATTATTTTCTTAATTGGTTTCTAGTTCATTTAGAAATATTAGGTTATAGTTCTCATGTGTTTTATAGACATGACCTTTTAGCAAGCTTTTGTTGCTTGAAAGGATTTTATTCTACTCTTTATTTCCTTTTTAAAAAAGTATAACGTTTTATGGAATTGGACCACAATCCTTGTTTGTGGCTCATTTTAAGAGAAATGCGTCTTTCTGTATTTTCAGAATGGTGGGTTGGGTTGAGCTGCCTTTTCAAACGTCTTGGCTCACAAACTTCCTGCCCTGTTGTTTGCACAAAGTGAGTAATAGATGGCCTTACACTTTCTGAGCTCTCCGCCCCTTACAGTAGCATCCCTCTGACTCCGATTTCTTTGTCCTGCTCTGCTTGAGTAAGCTCTAGGCTCATCTCCTCGTTGCCAGGCACTCGTTTTAGAAGTTCTGCAGCCTCAGAAGACCTGGCTCCTTCTTGCTGTGTCCGCTCTTGTTTTGTTTTTCGAGACTTTCTAGTGCCGGTACTGTTCTTAAGCTTCTCCATCACTATTCATTGTTCGGCTCGTTTCTGGGACTGGAGTTTGTGCGTGGAACTCTTCTGGAGAGCCGCACTCCTTGCTCTTAACTGCTCTACTGTCTTCGACTGTTAGGTCCTGGCACCATGCAGCCAGGCTTTTCAGTTACTGCTGCCTTCAGTCTGTCTGTGTCCGCCGGCACCTTGTTTTCTCTAACTGTGCTTATGGCAATTTTTTTAATCATTTGATTTTGTGATAGATTTGTCCATGAGAACTTGTTCCCCATTCCGATCCCATGAGTCTGTGCTTATGTTACCTTGCATAATAAAATGGACTTTGCAGGTGCACTTAAAGGACTTGAGATAAGCAGATTATATTGGATTTCAATCATGTTGTAAAGGATAACTCTTAGTTTCCTGGCTCCATGTGCTATGCCATTTCACGTTGTGTTAGTCCCTTTTGCTCTGTTGTTGCAGAATGCCATAGACAGGCTAAGGCATAATTAGTAGACATTCACTTTTTATAGTTCTGGATGTCGGAAGTTCAGGATCAAGAGGCTAACATCTGGTGAGGGTATTCTTGCTGCCTCAAGCAATGGTGGATCTGGGAGGGAGAGAGAGAGAAAGAAAAGGGGGAGAAAATAGAGAATAAGAGAGAGGGAGAGAGGAAAGAGACAGAGAGAGACAGAGACACAGACAAAGACAGAGACAGAAACAGAGGCACAGAGAGACATAGAGAGAGACACATACAGAGATGTAGAGAGAGAGATAGACAGTGGGCATTTTTTTGTAATGACCCCTTTACTGATAATAAGTACACACTCGTGCTTGCTGCTGTGGTGGCAAACTGTTCACAGTCTCAGGGTCGAATTGCCTCACAGCACACTGCATCGGAGATTAAGGTTACAGCATGTGTTTTCTAGAAAACATGTTCAAACCATATTCTCAATTATTAACAATCTTCTACACAACTGGTGCATTTGTTATAATTGATGAACCTATGGCATTGAATTGTTATCGCAAGTAAGGTTCACTGCTGATGCAGTCTATGGGACTGGTCAAGATGGTGATGTCATATGTCCGTCATGAAATTATTATGCTGCCAAGCCTGTGCTCTGACTACTCATGTCTACAGTAATAAAAATGTGCTTTCGTTTTTAGTCCCCAGTGTAGGGCTGTGGGGCTGCTGAGGACTGCCTGCAGTAGCTGACCAGGGTTTGCCTCACGCTTTATCAGAGGCATGGCTGCAGGTAGCTTTTGTGACTGTGATGTCTGGGATTCTGGGAACTTTTCAGAGGGTATATAAATGCAAGAGCCCCATAGGTGAGGTTTTCCTTTTAAAGTAGTTATTTTTAGTCCCATAAAAAAAAGGTTGTCTCTATTCTTAATTAGCTGGTGTTTCTTCTTTTTGGTTCCAGCCAGTCACACATATTAGTTATTTTTCTTACTGCTATGATCAAATACCCGACAAAAGCAGCTTAGGAAAGAAAAGCTTCATTTGGCTTGCAGCTCAAGGGGATACAGTCTACAGTAGTAGAGATGGCATGGCAGCAGGAGGTGGCTAGTCATTGTGCTCACAGTCAGGAGGCAGAGGAAAAGGTGAGTACTTATGCATATGCTTGCTCTCTCTCTCTCTCTCTCTCTCTCTCTCTCTCTCTTTCTCTCTTTCTCTCTCCATCTTTATTAACTTGAGTATTTCTTATTTACATTTCCATTGTTATTCCCCTTCCTGGTTTCTGGGTCAACATCCCCCTAACCCCTCCCCCTCCCCTTCTATATGGGTGTTCCCCTCTCCAACCTCCCCCCACATTACCGCCCTCCCCACAACAATCACATTCACTGGGGGTTCAGTCTTAGCAGGACCAAGGGCTTCCCCTTCCACTGGTGCTATTACTAGGCTATTCATTGCTACCTATGAGGTTGAAGCCCAGGGTCAGTCCATGTATAGTCTTTGGGTAGTGGTTTAGTCCCTAGAAGCTCTGGTTGGTTGGCATTGTTGTTCATATGGGGTCTCAAGCCCCTTCAAGCTCTTTCAGTCCTTTTTCTGATTCCTTCAACAGGGATCCCGTTCTCAGTTCAGTGGTTTGCTGCTGTCATTTGCCTATGTATTTGCTGTATTCTGCCTGTGTCTCTCAGGAGAGATCTGCATCTGGTTCCTGTCGGCCTGCACTTCTTTGCTTCATCTATCTTATCTAGTTTGGTGACTGTATATGTATGAGCCACATGTGGGGCAGGCTCTGAATGGATGTTCCTTCAGCCTCTGTTCTAAACTTTGCCTCCCTATTCTCTGCCAAGGGTATTCTTGTTCCCCTTTTAAAGAAGGAGTGAAGCGTTCGCATTTTGGTCATCCTTCTTGAGTTTCATGTGTTCTGTGCATCTAGGGTAATACAAGCATTTGGGCTAATAGTCACTTATCAATAAGTGCATACCATATGTGTTTTTCTGTGATTGGGTTACCTCACTCAGGATGATATTTTTCCAGTTCCATCCATCTGACTATGAATTTCAAAAAGTCATTGTTTTTGATAGCTGAGTAATATTCCATTGTGTAGATGTGCCACATTTTCTGTATCCATTAATCAGTCTGGAACTCCAGTCCAGGGAGCAGTACCACCCACTCTTAGGCTGTGTCTTCCCACTTCAGGACATCCCTCACAGACATGCATAGATATTTGTTTCCACAGATCTGAATCCCTTCAAGTTGATGAAGATTAGCCATCATACCATCAATTTCAACTGCCGAAAGCTGTTGTATGGAAGAGGGATATGCCTTCTCCTTGCTTAATAATACTTTGATGCTTTTAGGTGATTAGGTTTTTGAAATTCAGTTCCTCCTGTACAAGTTTGAAATATGCTTAATGAGTATTAAAAGTGATGCTGGGTACGGTGTTGCATGCCTTTGAGTTTAGCACTGTAGCAGAGACTGTGGACAAAGGTAGGGGGTAAGGTGGAAGACGGAAGAGGGGAGGGAGAAGGGAAAAGGGAGAAGAGGAGAGTGAGGAGGGGAAGAGGGAGAGGGGAAAGGGGAAAGGAAAGAGAGAGGAGGAAAGGGAGCATCTTAGTGAATTTCAGACCAGCTTGATCTACACAGTGAGTTCTATAACAGCCAGAGATGCATTGCAAGAAGCCAAACAGCCAACAGCCAACAGCCAACAACAACAACAACAACAGCAAAAAGATGAACATATACAATTATTTGTACAATTGATTTTAAGAGTTGCTTGTAAAACACACACTTTTAGATTAACTAATACCTAATTTATTTTACTCTGGATTAGGATAATAAAAATCATTATTAAAGTATAGCTCTTTTATCAGGTATATTTTAAGTTACCCTTCACAATGCTTCTCATTGGTTTAAAGAAGATAATTAGAAAGCTAGAGGTTTTAGAACAAAATATTATGGCCTCTTACTTTCTCTATGGTGGGTGCCCATGGAAAATAATCCATTTACTTAAAAGTTTAAAAATCTGGCATTATACTGAAAACTATAATTTCTGGCAGCTGGTACCTGAATGAGAATATATGCACAGGATTTTCACCAAATGTTTGCAATTCTGGTATGGTAAAAAGTAAAGAAATTAAGAAAAAAAGATTCCAATTTTAAAAGTTTCAATGCTTTCTTTTGGTTTCATTGCTAGTTGGTTCGATGTCTAGTCTACTCCAAGGCATAAACTTAAATGCAATGTTATATTTAAACTTTTTTGGTAGGGACAGTTTCATTGCGAGAATAACTTATAAGAAACTAGGCGAACTTTCAATGAAATCAATATTTACAAACACTGCCTGTTGTATACTTTTTGTAAATCATTCATTGAACCTGTTGGAAATTAATTAGAGCCAGCCTCTAATCTAGATATGAGTAAAGGATATTTAAGGATATAACACTGGTTTGTACCCTCTAGTGGTTTTTATTTATAACAAGACACCTTTATTTAAAAAAAAAAAGACACATAATGTTACTATTTTTATGTCCTCATGAATAAAAGTCTCAAAGAAAAAAATAAAAGGAAATATTAAACTGGCTGTTTTAATTGCTTTAAATGCTCATTATTCTGTGAGCACTAGATTAATTTAATTTCTGGTAGTCACATTTTATTTGTGGTCTGTCCTCTGAAGCTCAGAGTTTCTGTGTTTGATCTTATGACTGGTTTCTGAGGACTTGGAAATAATCTTTCCCAGTCACTTGGTACCAGTTTATTACCCTATAGTTGTTTTCTTCTTCTTTCCCATCTGTCTAGCACCGGCTCCCCTTTACCCTGTGGCTTCTGCAAATATCCAGTCTGTCTCCTTATTCAGATTTTTAAGTCATCCAAAAAAGGAAAAACAAAAAACAAAAACAAAACAAATGCACCATCATCACCACCACCACCACTACCACCACCAACAACAACAATAAAAACCCATTCTATCACCAAGAAGTAAAAGAAGAAAGGTAAACTGAGGACAGAAAGAAACAGAAGTAGCTCTGTGTGTGTGTGTGTGTGTGTGTGTGTGTGAGAGAGAGAGAGAGAGAGAGACAGAGACAGAGACAGAGACAGAGACAGAGAGAGGAAGGGAGAGAGAGATGTGGTGTGTGTGTGAGAGAGAGAGAGAGATGTGGTGTGTGTGTGTGAGTGTGTGTGTGTGTGAGAGAGAGAGATGCGGTGTGTGTGTGTGTGTGTGAGATGTGGTGTGTGTGTGTGTGTGTGTGTGAGATGTGGTGTGTGTGTGTGTGTGCATGTGTGTGTGTGAGAGATGTGGTGTGTGTGTGTGAGAGAGATGTGTGTGTGTGTGTGTGTGTTGTGGATAAAATAGAAAAAACACTAGCATATTGTTGAATTGTTTAGAAGTAGCTGAGAATACCAACAGTTGCTGAAGATCATAAAGATCTATCCGGCATCTTTCTTGCTCTCTTAAAGAAAAACTTATTGAGAACATGAAATAAAAAACTAAACACAAAAGTTAGTGAGTAAAAGCAAGAGAGAGTAGCCACCTGCTTTAAAAATATTTCCCTTTAGACCAAGAGGAAGTAAAACATGGATAGCGATGGAACTTGGAAGTGCACAAATGCTACGGCTGCTACTAATTATTATTTTCTTTTGAGGAAAAATGGCAAAGCAAAACAGCTTAGTCCATTTTTGCTCTGTAACCCAGCATCTGGGATTGAGTAATTTATAATGAACAGAAATTGATTGGCATGTTGTCCTGGAGGCTAGAAGTTCAGATTCAGTAGGCTAGATTCTGGTGAGGTCCTTCTTCATGTGCCCTAACATTGTGAGATGCTTTGTCTGATGAGAGGAGGGAGAGAGAGAGAGAGAGAGAGAGAGAGAGAGAGAGAGAGAGAGAGAGAGAGAGAGAGAGCCCTTTTCATAGCAAATCCTCTGTTAGGATAAGAATCCATCCACTGGACTGGAATCGTGACTCAGCTTTTAAGAGCCCTTCTCACTCTTCCTGAACTCATGTCAGGAAGCTCTCGGCCACCTGCACCTCCAATTCCAGAGACTCCATCCAATACATTCTTTTAGCCTCTTTAGGCATTCACATGCGTGTGCATAAACCCACACAAACACATGCAATCAAACACATAAAAAGGAAAACAACTGAAAAAACAAAAAACAAAAACAAAAACAAACCCCCCACTAAATCTGCAAAAGGAATCTGTTTACTTTCCTTCATAGTCTAATCACCTGTCACCAGGCTCTACTTGCCAACATCAGTATGTTATGGATAGAGTTTCCAACACATGAGCTTTGGGGAACACTTCCTCATAGCACAGAGCATTGCCAAAACTCAAAGAAGGGAAATACAGCCAATGATGATTATCGCAGCTGACCAGGACACATCTATCAGTGCCTGTGTTAAATGCATTGAGATGGCCAGGTGGTGGTAGCACAGGCCTTTAATCTCAGCACTAAGGAAGGCAGAGGTAGGCAGATCTCTTGAGTTTGAGGCCAGCCTGATCTCCAGAGCAAGTTTCAGGACAACCAGGGCTATATAGAGGAACGTGTCTCAGAAAAAAAAATAATCCTGGAGGGTAAGTGCTATCCTAACCTTGTGGTAACTCAGCCACATCTTAGTTAAAACATCAGGTCAAACCAGTTTATTTTGCTCTCTAGATAATGTAGTAATATTAGGAATATTGTGTTCCAAAAAGATTCCAAGGTATTGTGGAATTTTAGAGCTGATACATACCTTGAAAATCATATAGTTGAAAATCTGTATCTGTAAGCAAACAGGAAGACCAGAGAGAGAAAATTACTACCTAGTGTCACACATCATGGCTATGACCATGGAATTGGAGAAATTTCAGAGTCCTTGTCTGAGCTTCTTTCTTACACATCAAGTTCTCAGAAGATTTTTGTTGACAAGAGTTATAAGCTGAATGAAGAAACACAACTAAGAAAATTAATAGTTGCTACAATAGGCACTCTAAAAAATGTTTAAGAGGTTTTTGACAAATTGAAGAGGGATCTCCCAAGACGTGGCTCTGGTTTCTGGCTCTGGTTCGATCTCTGTGATTTTAACATTTTAATTACTGACTTGAAAAGAAGACAGAAGAATGCTCCTAAGACTTTTCAGACTTCCCAAAGCTCAGAGGAGTATCTAACACCCTGGACGATAAGACGGAAATCTAAAGCCTTGACAAATTGGAAGAGTGAGACAAAATGAGTAAAGTGAAAAAGTAGAAATAGCAGGGCAGTGTTATAATTAAAGTTTTCAGATTAAACTTTCATTAATTAAAATATTTGTAATTATATCATTTTCTTCTTTTCCTTTCTTTCCTCTCCAACTACTCCCAAGAACTACTCTTACTTTCTGAAAATCATGACCTCTTTTTCTTAATTGTTATTTTACACACACACACACACACGCACACACACACACACATGCACACATACCACACACACCACACCCCCTCACACACCACACCCCTCACACACACATACACACACTTACACACTCACATGCCATGCACACCACACACACATATAAATATAGTCTGCTTCATCTGTATATGTTGCTTATAAGAATATGATTTCAGGGCTGACATGAAATATGACTTAGTATTGGCTAACCAGTTGGGGAGCTCTTCCCTCAAGAAGACATTTTCTCCTGCTCTCAGCATTCCTTAGTTGCCTGTAATTCTTAGACTGGGGCCCAGTGAGATTTCCCCCTTCGATGTTAGCATGTCTATTGATGTCATCCTCAGTGGGTGTAGATTCCCTAAGATTTCTAGGAGACGGTGATTTTACAGCAAACTCCCTGATCTGTTAACTCTTACAATCTTTCTCTTCCCTCTCTGGTAATGCTCACTGGGCCTTCAGTGCAGAAGTTGTATTAGAGATGTATCAGTCAGGGCTGGCCACCACATGATCAGTGGTTCTTTGCATTTTGATCTGTTGCGGTTTTCTGTAATGGTCTCCGTCTGTTGCAAAGGAAGTTTCTTTGATGAAGTATGAGAGCTGTGCTTATCAGGCTAGATGCTGATGCAAGATGTGTAGGAACTGGCTGTCTAGTTAAGTTTGGGAGGATAACTGTCTTGTGAGTGAAGATCGTATGGCTCAGGTGTTAAGAGTACTTGCTGTTCTTGCAGAGGACCTAAATTCAGTTCCTAGTACTCACATAGCTGTTCATAATCTTCTGTAACTCCAGCTCTGAGAGATCCAATATGTTCTTTTGGCCTCCATAGGCGCCAGGCATGCACACAGTGCACATGCATGCATGCAGGTAACACACTCGTAGATGTAAAATAAAGTAAATATTTGAAATAAATAATCTTTGAAAAAAGTTGATTATCTTAATTCAAGAGGAAATAATTAAAAGTTTTAAATTGATGTAAGTGCAACTACAGTCAGTCAATAGTGTTTGGGATTCAAAATAATAATAATAATAATAACAACAACAACAACAACAACAACAACAACAACCAGCAATAAAAGCAAGCAAGCCAACAACAACAAAATATTGCAATTTCATCCTGCCTAAGAAGTATTGAGTCCTGACCGAAGGTTCCCTATGATCACATGTGAGAGATGAGTAGGCCATTAGATGCCACATTTTAATGGGAATATCGACAACTGTAGTTTATCAGTGGACTGTTGTGACAGTGTTCGTTGAGAAAAATATTAAAGACATTCACTTTAAAAATGAAGATTCATGAGTAATTTGCTAATACTATACTTTTTCTTAATAATTTTTAATTAAAATATAATTATATCGTTTCCCTTCCCCTTTCTTCGCTCTAACGTCTCCCATGTCTCCTTCCCCCTTACTCCCTCTCAAATTCATGACCACTGTGCTGGCTAGTTCTTTTTTACTATCTTGACACAAGCCAGAGTCATTTGGGAAGAAGGAATTTCAATTGAGAAAATGCTCCCACCAGATTGGCTGTTGGGCAACCCTGTGTGGCATTATTTTGATTGATGATTGAGGTCCCAGCTCAGTGTGGGCAGAGCCAACCACGAGTTGGAAGTCCTGGAAGATATAGAAAAGCAGGCTGAACAAGACGTAAGAAGCCAGCCAGTAGGTGATGTTCCCCCACGGCTTCTGCTCTAGTTCCTGCCTCTGGTCCTGCCTCATGTTCCTATCTTGGTTTCCCTCAGTGATGGACTTGTAAGGTATAAGGTGAAATAAACCCCTTCTTTCTCATGATGTTTCACCACAGCAATAGAAACCCTAAGACAATCTCTTTTTCTTTGATTACACACACACACACACACACACACACACACACACACACACACAGAGAGAGAGAGAACCTGCGAGTCCATGTAGTATGTGTATAATTATTTCAGGGTTGACTATGTGGTATATTATCTAGCCAATTAGGAGATTCATCATCCTTGGGAGAGACTTACTCTCCATTTCTTATATTTTTGGTTGTGAGCCTAGCCTTTAATGGACGAGTCATCTCTTGAGCCCTATTCTCCATTTCTTAATAGTCTTTAGTTGCCTGTAGTTCTTTCTCTAAGGGTGGGGCCCTGAGATATTTCTCCCTTCTCTGAGTTAACATATCTCCTGGTGGTGCCTTTAAGTCTTCTTTAGGCAGCCATATTTTGAGGCATTCGTGATATAGCTTCCCTGTATTCTAGGAGACATATAAAAAAAATAGCTTGGCTTCCTCATTTGCTGGCTCTTGCAATATTTCTGCCCTCTCTTGTGTAATATTGCCTGAGCCTTTGATTCAGGAAGTGAGTTGTAGATATATCCACTGGGGCTGGGCACCCCATGATTAGTTTTCTCTCTTCATTTGACCAGTTGTGATTTTCTGTGAGGATCTCTGTTGCGAAGAGAAGCTTCTCCAATCGATGAATAGCGAGAGTTACACTTACCAGGCAAAGGAAGCTTCTGAATATCTTGCGATGCATCTTAAGAACTATTCCCCAAACTATTCACCATTCCTTGTAAATTTTTATTCATTCAATAAAGTACCTACTAGCTGTTAGGAATACATAAGTAAATACAAAACCTTGGCTCTTAAAACATCATATTCTAATGCAGTGTTTTTGAAAGAATGATCTTTGGACAGTCTATTCGACAAAGTAGAGTCCTAAACTCTACCTAAGACTTGCTGAGGGCCTCATTTGCTGAGGCCCAGACTATTGCACTTGGGGTCATACACATTAGCAGTATAATTTGGTAGGGATTATGGTAGAGATTTCCACCAATTCTAATTTGTTAGAGTGTGTCATCTAGGATAGGAACAAGAAAATTCCAGCATGTTTTAGAGGGCAGAACCAATGAATGGAAATTGGAGGTTAGTTTACAGTTCAGAATAGTGAAGAACTTAAAAATGAGAAGTTTCCTTTAGACACAGGACTCAAAGGATCCAGGATGATTATGGCCTGAAAGTTTTTTCCCTGAGGATTAGCTTTCATAGTACCAGAAGGTACATCACAAGCTTCAAAGGAAGGAAGCAACCAAGCCTTAGCCAGCTATAATGCCTGTGAACTACAACATTTATCAGTATGGCATGAAACTATAATGGTGTAGTAGTGGTGCACAGATTGTGGCAATAACCAACAGCTCTGTAATTAAACTTAAATATTGTTCAACAAGACAGAAACCTAATTAACTAACCAGGCCTAATGGGGGTCATAGATCCTGGAGGAAAATCTATGATTATCCAAATTATCCAATTTTGATACAATTATATACATTATACAATTATATAAAATACTATAATCTCTAACCATATTATGGATATTTTTAACTGTATATTTACAAGTGTAGGTCTCATACCTCATCAAAGAAACGTCTCTTTGCAACAGACATAGACCATTATAGTAAACTAAAACAGGACAAAATCAAGTTGTAGAGCCACAAAACAACTCCTTTATCTATGGCTCACAGATCACTGTGGAATGTGTAGAAGATTGCAGTACAGAGAAATAAGAAATTTGCTGTGAGATTGTGTCTCCTAGAAATGTCAGAGAAGACTTACCAACAGACAAGACCTCGACAAGGACAATACAGATAGACATGCTTTTGTGGAAGGAGGATGCTCACAGGGCCCCAACATTATGTGTAGACGAAGAGCTATAGGTAATTAAGGAATGCCGACAATGGGAAAAACAATCTTCCCATTGAAAGACATCTAATACCAAATGATCAGCTCTGAAAACATACACATATGTATCATTCTATGAACTGAATAGGTTGTAGTTTGTATTTAAGAACAGCAATTAAATACAAAGAGGCCATGAATTTGTAAGAGAGCAAGAGAGGTGGAGGTGACGTGGGAGAGACTGGTATGAGAAAAGGGAAAAGGGTAATCTCGAAAAGATTTTTTTAAAAAAAAAATCACAATTTAAAAACTGAGGGGTTTAAAAATAGAACAATGTAGTAGTTTGAATGTAAATGGCCATCATAGATTTGTATATTTGCATGATTAGTTTCCAGTTTATAAGCTATCTGGAAAAGATTAGGAAATGTGGCCTTGTTGGAGGAGGTGTGCATTGGGAGTGGGTTTGAATGTCCATGGCAGGCCCAGTATCTCTCTCTATGCATGATGCCTGTGGTTCAGGATGTAAAGCTCTCCAGCACCATGCCTGCCTACATGTTACGAACATTCTGTGCCGTGATGATAATGGACTAACCCTCTGAAGCTGCAAGCAGATCCTTAATGAAATGCCTTCCTTTTTAAGTTGCTTCAGTTATGGTGTCCCTTCACAGCAATAGAAGACTGAGAGAAAAGTTGATACCAGGCATTGGGTATTACTATGACAGGACTGACGATAGTGTTTCTTGGAAGAATATGAAAGATGCTCTGCTAGAAAGGCAGTTGAACACTTAAAGCACGTCTTACTAGGCCAACCTAATAGGAAAATAGAAGACACTGAAGCTGAGGGCAATATAGACTGTAGGGACCCAGGTCAAAAGGTTTTGGAGGGGAATAATAAGTGGCCTAGAGACTGTTCTTGTGATATTTTGGCAAAGAATGTAACTACTCTCTGCCCTTGTGCTAAAAATTTGCCATAGGCTAAATTAAATAGTTTTAGATTAAGGTTATTTGTAGGATGATGTCATTATGCAGCAAGGCAGGCCCAGGATAAGGTGATGCCTATGTTGGATAGAAGGAAGGGTAGGCTGGGGGGAAAAGTCTAGGAAGGAGGGAGGAGGAAGAGAAGTAGAAAACCAAGATGAAGAGGACAGAGCAGAATGACCCAGATCCAGGTAGACTAGGTCAATTTTATCTTATCTAGGTGGGTGATTTCTATCTTTATTAATTGGCAGTGAATTTATTCTATGGCTGCATTGTAGATCGGGAATTTAACTATAAATCTGATTGTTGGGTTACCGTTTGTTGAATCATGATTTTACCGGGTAGTTGGGAGTTTATACTTTAACTACCAGGTGGCAGTTGCTGGGAGCGTGGGCAGAGTCTGTGGTAGGAAGCTGTGATAGGCTAGCTGCTGCTAGACTGCTAGAAACATTATTTTGTTGGGTAGCTGGAACCAGAGAGTTAGTGGCTAGCAGAGAGCCGTAGGGAGAGAGGTACTAATCTGAGATAAATTAGTACGAGTTCAAATGGCCCATTGGAGCTGGAAGTAGCCACCACCAGGGTATGCATGGGAACTGGTTCTGCTGCTTTTTTTATTTTTACCAGAGCAGTCATTGGCAAAGGAGATTTCAAGACAACCTAGTATCAATGGTGTTATGTGGTTATTAGTAATCTCTTATGCAGATCTATAATGAAAAATAGCAACTAGGGCAAAAAGAAATGCAAAAGAAAAGAAACAATAGGAAATATAATGTTGGTGTCAAGTCTTATACTTAAGGAGATAAAATGCTTAAAGAAAGCCCTGATTTTAAATGGAGTAAAGGGAGTGTTAACCTCAGGGCAAGACATTATTGACCTTCTAATACAGCAAACTGTAAAAGAAATGGCCCGAGGAATTTTCTCTTCCCAGAAACCATCAACAAATCAAAGCTTATGCAAATGAAAGTCTTCAAAGAGTCCAGGTTTCATCCCAAGCAGGCCAAACAGTTTGGCATCTTGAGGCCAAGTGGGCATGGAGGCCCAGAGAGGCCATGTGTGAAGTTTTGAAGGTGAAGCCTGGACTGTGTTGGAGTCCTCAAGATGTTGGAGATGTCAGAGGCATGAGATACCTGCCAAGGAAAGTTACTAACAGGGTGTGGAACCAGCCCAAGAGAGAGAAGTGTATTTCAGTCAATGAGGCTGAAAGAAGTTAGAGATCTGAAGAGCACTTGACTTGGAGATGCAGAGTTTAAAGTTTGCCCTGCTGGGTTTGGATTTGCTTCGATCCAGTATTTCCTCACTATTTCTATTTCTCTCCTTTTTGGAATGGTAATGCATATTCTGTGCCATTGTATGTTGGAAGTATGTGGTCTGCTTTTTGCTTTTGATTTCACAAGAGATTTCAGTTCAGGGGATTTGAGTCTCAGATGAGACTTTTGATCCGAACTTTTAAATAGTGCTGAAACTGTGAAAGACTATGGTGAAATTTGAAATTGGATTAAATGCATTTTGCATTGTGACATGGCTGCAAGCTTATGGGGGTCAGGCAGTGGGATTTGATGGTTTGAATTAAAATGGCCCACATAAGCTCCTATTTTTCATGTCTAGTCACCATCTGATAAACTATTTGGAAAGGATTAGGAGAAGTGGGTTTGCTGAAGCAGGCGTGTCACTGGGAGAGGGATTTTGAGATTTCAAGAGATATTGCCAGGTACAATATCTCTGTCTATGCCTGTGCCTGTGGATCAGGATATAAAGCTCTTAGTTACTTTTCTAGCACCAAGCCTACCTGCCTGCCTGCATGCTGCTATACTCCTCCTATTATGATAATGAACAAATCCTCTGAAACTGTAAGCAAGTCCCTAATTAAACATCTTTTATATGATGTTGTGGTCATGGTGTCTCTTCATACCAAGAGAACTAAAACAAACAGGCTTCCTATTGAACTATGAACCTTTCTTCCTGGAAGTAACCAGGAAATGGTTTGTTAAAGAATGTACTGCTATACACACTTCCAATTCATCTTGTTCTGCTTACTTTATTGTGGAAGAGACTAGTCTGATTTCTTAGCATCTGCACCACATTTTCTTACGGACATGTTATCATATAACGCTCTTCCTTTACTAGATTAGTGATTTCTTTGTGAGTCACACAGGCAGGCTTTTCCTCCTGATGGGGTGGGTCCTCCCAGCTCATGGCAGTCCCAATGAAACATCTTTAAATGTACGTATTACAGAAACAAAATGGGGACCCCAATTTATATGCAACATAAACTGTATTCTCCAATTTAGCTCCCAGGACATTTGCTCTGGGAATTCTTGAAAAGAGATCCATTAAGTTCATGAAGAAACTGTTATATGGAATATGTGGAATACCATTTTGCTTGAAACTTCATTATTGGACAGATGTCTGAGCTGGAAAACAGATGAATCATAGTTCCATTAATGCATAATATAGTTGGCATATATATTATATGATATATAATATAGCAAGAGAGGTAAAATGTGGACTCTGACAGAATCTGTGTGGCTTTTAGTTGGAGATTTGGACAATCAACTCCTGAGTCTTATGAAGCTTGGATGCTCCGAAGCTTAATTTATTTCTAGAGTTTGAGTTTGATTAACATTATTTTAACAGTTTGTCTTCCAGTCTGTTGACAAGTAATAATTCTCACCTGCCCAGTGGTTAGACTTTACTCTTACTTTTGCTTCTATGGTTTTAGGAGACTTCAGAAAGATGAGATCCCACATATAATTCAGACTGTTTCTTTTGTTTATTGAGCAGAATATGATACACACTCTGCTACTCTGACCCCGTCTTTCTTTGAGGACTAAATCTCTCACTGTTCCTGTTGTTAGGAGCTGGCTGGCATAGTGAAATCCTTTACCTGAGATTCTTCTCCCCTTAATATCACCCCAACCGAACTGACATTTCTTCTTGGAGAGAGTCAACAGGATTGACATAGGAGTACAAAGCTTATATAAGCCACCATCCTTAGGCCCCATTCCATGTTATACACATGTTGAAGAAGCATACTGTACATTCCCAGCTTTGCTTTGCCCTTCACACCCCAGGACACTGCTGCACTGTGTTGTAGATGTATCTTCTCATTGCAGATGGCTGTAACACTAGTCACTCTGGTTACAAAGGCCTTAGCAGAGTGACAGATATGTTTCCCCCTTCCACTTCCTTTGATAGGGAATTCTTTTTCCTACTGTTCAGAGATGTTCTCTATCTCTGCCAATCTGCTCTCTGAGAGTTTTGCTGATGGGCAAAACTTCCCTTCTCATGTCTTGTACCTTCAGAGGGTCTCTTAACTGCTCACCTCTCTGGTAAGAAAGTCTTACTTGATCTATTACCACCTGGCCTTTGTTAGAGGTCACTTTCTCTTCAGGATACAGGTGTATTTGAGAGGTTCATTTTTTTTCATGTGTTTGTTTTCAAGCAATTTTTCTTTTCCCTGAATATACAGATATCCCTGGAGGTTCGTTGGGGTAGATGGAAAGTGTTTCAAAGATAGCCTCATATTATACCCAGAATAACTGCTCCCTTTCTGACAATCAGTCCTCAGTTCTAATTCTGTCCCTTCTGACTCCATCCCACTTAGAGCAACTTTTCCTTTGGTGACTTGGTTGTAGCTTTTTAGAGCATGGCTTCCCTTGAGACCTCCCAATCTATCAGAAATGTCTGTATTTGTCTAGACTTTAATTATGGATGCCGTTCAAGTCCTTTCCCTGGGGTTCCTCAGCGCCATACCACTAAGGGGATGCAGCTAGATTCTTATCTAAGTGTCTACAAACATTCCACTGCAGTTACCCTTAATAGCATAGTGCACACAGATGACCTCAGGACTGGAGGGCGCCTAATTCCACATGGAAACATATCTGAATCTCAGCCAGAAAGCATCACTGCTTACCACTTCGCAGCTCTGTGGTAAGATAATGTGTAAGGGGAAGGTGGATGAACCTGCAGTCAGGAGATCTAGGGACAGTGTTGTTAATGCTGAAAAATCTGAAGCTTTAGCTCTTTGGACCTCAGTTTCCTCTGCTATAAACAAATGAGTTAGACTAGATTAATTCTAACACTTCATGGTTCTTTCTAGCTATTTGTGTCGTCTTTCTACACCCTTTATTGCCATGACTTTAATTGGCTTTGGCATGAACTCCTTAGAGGGATGATATTTCCAAAACAGTTTGCTGTTGGAATGTGGATGATACTTTTCCAAGGTTGAGACATATGCATTTCTTTGTGTGACCTCTGAGGCCCAGTACAGAATTTTCCATCATCGTCTGCCTTGGATTAATCAAAATGCCTCACAAGAGTTCTATTCAGGATGCCCCCCCCCGAAACAGTCTTAATAGCAATTATAAATTTTACCTTGTGCCCAGATAATAATGGGAGAATTTAGTTGGCCTGTAATATTATATAATAGACTTACTGCCTTGATACTAAATTTCTAATTCACCATGCATCAAAATTCAAAACGTAACAATGAGTATATTGTATGTACATGCAACTCACTAGGAATTTGATGGTTTGTGTATTCATAAACTGGTCTGACAAAAGTGTCTGATGATGTGAGTACTTTAAAATGAAGTAGAAAGCCAAAGATAGAAAGGCTGCCAATTACTGTATGGTGGCATCTGTGTTTGCCCCATTTTGTAAAACAGGTAAATGAATATCTGTCTGTCTCAGATGGAAGATGAACAGTGTTACCCTTATATAGTCTTCTGGAGGAAGCACTTCATCTTGCTTATAGTAATTGACCAACTAGAAAGTTGCTACTACGGTCTCCATTCTGAGGTGATCTTAGGCAGACAATGAGTACAGTTGAGCCAGCCATTTTCAGTCTCTACTCTTTACGGCTGCAATCAGTTTTTCTCTTTTTACCCAAACACCACTTTAGTCTGCTCCCTTTGATACTTTGTCTGCCTTGGTTTAGCATCTAAGCTTTAGGGCTCATCGTTTCTAATCTTCATCACTGTACTGTAATTGTATGCTAATTCAACAAGCTTCAGCTTAATGGGGTCAGTGGAAAATGGGACCTGAAGCAATACTTGATATTTCTAGATTTTTTAGAAACACAAGACCAAAGTAATTCTATGCTCATGAGGCACATATCGACTAGGAATATGTTCAACATGTTAAAAAGGGAGTTAGAGAATGAAAACTCTTTTTTTTTTTTTTTATTAACTTGAGTATTTCTTATATACATTTTGAATGTTATTCCCTTTCGGTTTCTGGGCAAACATCCCCTCCCCCCCCCTTCTTTATGGGTGTTCCTCCCCCTCCCCCATTGCTGCCCTCTCCCCAACAGTCTAGTTCACTGGGGTTCAGTCTTAGCAGGACCCAGGGCTTCCCCTTCACTGGTGCTCTTACTGGGATATTCATTGCTACCTATGAGGTCAGAGTCCCAGGGTCAGTCCATGTATAGTCTTTGGGTAGTGGCTTGGTCCTGGAAACTCTGGTTGGTTGGCATTGCTGTACATATGGGGTCTCGAGCTCCTTCAAGCTCTTCCAGTTCTTTCTCTGATTCCTTCAACAGGGGTCCTGTTCTCAGTTCAGTGGTTTCCTGCTGGCATACGCCTCTGTATTTGCTGTATTCTGGCTGTGTCTCTCATGAGCGATCTGCATTCACATTTTGATCATCCGTCTTGAGTTTCATTTGTTCTAGGCATCTAGGGTAATTCAAGCATTTGGGCTAATAGCCACTTATCAATGAGTACATACCATGTATGTCTTTCTGTGATTGGGTTAGCTCACTCAGGATGATAGTTTCCAGTTCAACCATTTGCCTACAATTTCATAAAGTCATTGTTTTTGATAGCTGAGTAATATTCATTGTGTAGATGTACCATTTTCTGTATCCATTCCTCTGTTGAAGGGCATCTGGGTTCTTTCAGCTTCTGGCTATATAAATAAGGCTAGAATGAACATAGTGGAGCACGTGTCTTTTTATATGTTGGGGCATCTTTTGGGTATATGCCCAGGAGAGTATAGCTGGATCCTCAGGCAGTTCAATGTCCAATTTTCTTTTTTTTTATTTTTTTTTTTTTTTTTTTAACTTGAGTATTTCTTATGTACATTTGGCAAACATCCCTTCCTCCCCCTTCCTTATGGGTGTTCCCCTCCCCACCCTCCCCATTGCCGCCTCCCCCGACAGTCTAGTTCACTGGGGTTCAGTCTTGGACCCAGGGCTTCTCCTTCCACTGGTGCTCTTACTAGGATATTCATTGCTACCTATGAGGTCAGAGTCCAGGGTCAGTCCATGTATAGTCTTTAGGTAGTGGCTTAGTCCCTGGAAGCTCTGGTTGCTTGGCATTGTTGTACATATGGAGTCTCAAGCCCCTTCAAGCTCTTCCAGTTCATTCTCTGATTCCTTAAACGGGGGTCCCGTTCTCAGTTCAGTGGTTTGCTGCTGGCATTCGCCTCTGTATTTGCTGTATTCTGGCTGTGTCTCTCAGGTTCGATCTACATCCGGCTCCTGTCGGTCTGCACTTCTTTGCTTCATCCATCTTGTCTAATTGGGTGGCTCTGTATGTATGGGCCACATGTGGGGCAGGCTCTGAATGGGTGTTCCTTCAGTCTCTGTTTTAATCTTTGCCTCTCTCTTCCCTGCCACGGGTATTCTTGTTCCCCTTTTAAAGAAGGAGTGAAGCCTTCACATTTTGATCATCCGTCTTGAGTTTCATTTGTTCTAGGCCACTAGGGTAATTCAAGCATTTGGGCTAATAGCCACTTATCAGTGAGTGCATACCATGTATGTCTTTCTGTGATTGGGTTAGCTCACTCAGAATGATATTTTCAGTTCAACCATTTGCCTCTCAATTTCATAAAGTCGTTGTTTTTGATAGCTGAGTAATATTCCATTGTGTAGATGTACCACATTTCTGTATCCATTCCTCTGTTGAAGGGCATCTGGGTTCTTTCCAGCTTCTGGCTATTATAAATAAGGCTGCGATGAACATGAGTGGAGCACGTGTCTTTTTTTATATGTTGGGGCATCTTTTGGGTATATGCCCAAGAGAGGTATAGCTGGATCCTCAGGCAGTTCAATGTCCAATTTCTGAGAAACCTCCAGACTGATTTCCAGAATGGTTGTACCAGTCTGCAACCCCACCAACAATGGAGGTGTTTCCTTTTCTCCATCCTGTAGCATTTGCTGTCACCTGAGTTTTTTGATCTTAGCCATTCTCACTGGTGTGAGGTGAAATCTCAGGGTTGTTTTGATTTGCATTTCCCTGATGACTAAAGATGTTGAACATTTCTTTAGGTGTTTCTCAACCATTCGGCATTCCTCAGCTGTGAATTCTTTGTTTAGCTCTGAACCCCATTTTTTAATAGGGTTATTTGTCTCCCTCTTGGTCTAACTTTTGAGTTCTTTGTATATTTTGGATATAAGGCCTCTATCTGTTGTAGGATTGGTAAAGATCTTTTCCCAATCTGTTGGTTGCCATTTTGTCCTGACCACAGTGTCCTTTGCCTTACAGAAGCTTTGTAGTTTTATGAGATCCCATTTGTGATTCTTGATCTTAGAGCATAAGCCATTGGTGTTTTGTTCAGGAAATTTTTTCCAGTGCCCATGTGTTCCAGATGCTTCCTAGTTTTCTTCTATTAGTTTGGTGTGTCTGGTTTGATGTGGAGGTCCTTGATCCACTTGGACTTAAGCTTTGTACAGGGTGATAAGCATGGATCGATCTGCATTCTTCTACATGTTGACCTCCAGTTGAACCAGCACCATTTGCTGAAAATGCTATCTTTTTTTTCCATTGGATGGATTTGGCTCCTTTGTCAAAAATCAAGTGACCATAGGTGTGTGGGTTCATTTCTGGGTCTTCAATTCTATTCCATTGGTCTATCTGTCTGTCTCTGTACCAATACCATGCAGTTTTATCACAATTGCTCTGTAATACTGCTTGAGTTCAGGGATAGCGATTCCCCAAGAATCCTTTTATTGTTGAGCATAGTTTTTAGCTATCCTGGGTTTTTGTTATTCAGATGAATTTGCAAATTGTTCTGTCTAACTCTTTGAAGAATTGGATTGGTATTTTGATGGGGATTGCATTGAATCTGTAGATAAACTTTTGGCAAAATGGCCATTTTACTATATTAATCCTGCCAATCCATGAGCATGGGAGATCTTTCCATCTTCTGAGGTCTTCTTCAATTTCTTTCTTCAGAGTCTTGAAGTTCTTGTTGTACAAATCTTTTACTTGCTTGGTTAAGTCACACGGTACTTTATATTATTTGGGTCTATTATGAAGGGGTGTCGTTTCCTAATTTCTTTCTCGACATTTTCTCTTTTGTGTAGAGAAGGCTACTGATTTATTTGAGTTAATTTTATACCCAGCCACTTTGCTGAAGTTGTTTATCAGCTTTAGTAGTTCTCTGGTGGAACTTTTGGGATCCTTAAATATACTATCATATCATCTGCAAATAGTGATATTTTGACTTCTTCTTTTCCGATCTGTATCCCCTTGACCTCCTTTTGTTGTCTGATTGCTCTGGCTAGAACTTCAAGAACTATATTGAATAAGTAGGGAGAGAGTGGGCAGCCTTGTCTAGTCCCTGATTTTAGTGGGATTGCTTCAAGTTTCTCTCCATTTAGTTTAATGTTAGCCACTGGTTTGCTGTATATGGCTTTTACTATGTTTGGTATGGGCCTTGGATTCCTATTCTTTCCAGGACTTTTTATCATGAAGGGTGTTGAATTTTGTCAAATGCTTTCTCAGCATCTAATGAAATGATCATGTGGTTTTGTTCTTTCAGTTTGTTTATATAATGGATCCGTTGATGGTTTTCCGTATATTAAACCATCCTGCATGCCTGGGATGAAGCCTACTTGATCATGGTGGATGATTGTTTTTGATGTGCTCTTGGATTAGGTTTGCCAGAATTTTTTGTTGAGTATTTTTAAATCGATGTTCATAAGGGAAATTGGTCTGAAGTTCTCTTTCTTTGTTGGGTCTTTGTGTGGTTTAGGTATAAGAGTAATTGTGGCTTCATAGAAGGAGTTCGGTGGTACTCCATCTGTTTCAATTTTGTGGAATAGTTTGGATAATATTGGTATGGGGTCTTCTATGAAGGTCTGATAGAATTCTGCACTAAACCCGTCTGGACCTAGGCTCTTTTTGGTTGGGAGACCTTTAATGACTGCTTCTATTTCCTTAGGAGTTATGGGGTTGTTTAACTGGTTTATCTGTTCCTGATTTAACTTCGGTACCTGGTATCTGTCTAGGAAATTGTCCATTTCCTGCAGATTTTCAAGTTTTGTTGAGTATAGGCTTTTATAGTAAGATCTGATGATATTTTGAATTTCCTCTGAATCTGTAGTTATGTCTCCTTTTCATTTCTGATTTTGTTAATTTGGACACACTCTCTGTGTCCTCTCGTTAGTCTGGCTAAGGGTTTATCTATCTTGTTGATTTTCTCAAAGAACCAACTTTTGGTTCTGTTGATTCTTTCTATGGTCCTTTTTGTTTCTACTTGGTTGATTTCAGCTCTGAGTTTGATTATTTCCTGCCTTCTACTCCTCCTGGGTGTATTTGCTTCTTTTTGTTCTAGAGCTTTTAGGTGTGCTGTCAAGCTGCTGACATATGCTCTTTCCTGTTTCTTTCTGCAGGCACTCAGCGCTATGAGTTTTCCTCTTAGCACAGCTTTCATTGTGTCCCATAAGTTTGGGTATGTTGTACCTTCATTTTCATTAAATTCTAAAAAGTTTTTAATTTCTTTCTTTATTTCTTCCTTGACCAGGTTATCATTGGTAGAGCATTGTTCAATTTCCCGTATATGTGGGCATTCTTCCTTATTGTTATTGAAGACCAGCTTTAGGCCGTGGTGGTCCGATATAGCACGCATGGGATTATTTCTATCTTTCTGTACCTGTTGAGGCCCGTTTTTGACCAATTATATGGTCAATTTTGGAGAAAATACCATGAGGAGCTGAGAAGAAGGTATATCCTTTTGCATTAGGGTAGAAACGTTCTATAAATATCCGTTAAGTCCATTTGGCTCATGACTTCTCTTAGTCTGTCTCGTCTCTGTTTAATTTCTGTTTCCATGATCTGTCCATTGATGAGAGTGGGGTGTTGAAGTCTCCTACTATTATTGTGTGAGGTGCAATGTGTGTTTTGAGCTTTAGTAAGGTTTCTTTTACGTATGTAGGTGCCCTTGTATTTGGGGCATAGATATTTAGGATTGAGAGTTCATCTTGGTGGATTTTTCCTTTGATAAATATAAAGTGTCCTTCCTTATCTTTTTTGATGACTTTTAGTTGAAAATTGACTTTATTTGATATTAGAATGGCTACTCCAGCTTGCTTCTTCCGACCATTTGCCTGGAAAGTTGTTTTCCAGCCTTTCACTCTGAGGTAGTGTCTGTCTTTGTCTCTGAGGTGTGTTTCCTGTAGGCAGCAGAATGCAGGGTCCTCGTTGCGTATCCAGTTTGTTAATCTATGTCTTTTTATTGGGGAGTTGAGGCCATTGATGTTGAGAGATATTAAGGAATAGTGATTATTGCTTCCTGTTATATTCATACGTGGATGTGTTATGTTTGTGTGCTTTTCTTCTCTTTGTTTTGTTGCCAAAACGATTAGTTTCTTGCCTCTTCTTGGGTGTAGCTTGCCTCCTTATGTTGGGCTTTACCATTTATTATCCTTTGTAGTGCTGGATTTGTAGAAAGATATTGTGTAAATTTGGTTTTGTCATGGAATATCTTGGTTTCTCCATCTATGTTAATTGAGAGTTTTGCAGGATACAGTAGCCTGGGCTGGCATTTGTGTTCTCTTAGGGTCTGTATGACATCAGTCCAGGATCTTCTGGCCTTCATAGTTTCTGGCGAAAAGTCTGGTGTGATTCTGATAGGTCTGCCTTTATATGTTACTTGACCTTTTTCCTTACTGCTTTTAATATTCTTTCCTTATTTTGTGCGTTTGGTGTTTTGACTATTATGTGACGGGAGGTGTTTCTTTTCTGGTCCAATCTATTTGGAGTTCTGTAGGCTTCTTGTATGCCTATGGGTATCTCTTTTTTTAGGTTAGGGAAGTTTTCTTCTATGATTTTGTTGAAGATATGTACTGGTCCTTTGAGCTGGGAGTCTTCACTCTCTTCTATACCTATTATTCTTAGGTTTGATCTTCTCATTGAGTCCTGGATTTCCTGTATGTTTTGGACCAGTAGCTTTTTCCGCTTTACATTATCTTTGACAGTTGAGTCAATGATTTCTATGGAATCTTCTGCTCCTGAGATTCTCTCTTCCATCTCTTGTATTCTGTTGGTAAGCTTGTATCTACAGCTCCTTGTCTCTTCTTTTGGTTTTCTATATCCAGGGTTGTTTCCATGTGTTCTTTCTTGATTGCTTCTATTTCCATTTTTAATTCCTTCCACTGTTTGATTGTGTTTTCCTTTAATTCTTTCAGGGATTTTTGTGTCTCCTCTCTATGGGCTTCTACTTGTTTATTTATGTTTTCCTGGAATTCTTTCATGCATTTTTGCGATTCCTCTCTGTAGGCTTCTACTTGTTCTCTAAGGGAGTTCATCATGTCTTTCTTGAAGTTCTCCAGCATCATGATCAAATATGATTTTGAATCTAGATCTTGCTTTTCTGGTGTGTTTGGATATTCCATGTTTGTTTTGATGGGAGAATTGGGCTCGATGGTGCCATGTAGTCTTGGTTTCTGTTGCTTGGGTTCCTCGCTTGCCTCTAGCCATCAAATTATCTCTAGTGTTACTTTGTTCTGCTATTTCTGACAGTGGCTAAACTGTCCTATAGGCCTGTGTGTCAGGAGTGCTGTAGACCTGTTTTCCTCTCTTTCAGTCAGTTATGGGGACAGAGTGTTCTGCTTTCAGGCGTGTAGTTTTTCCTTTCTACAGGTCTTCAGCTGTTCCTGTGGACCTGTGCCTTGAGTTCACCAGGCAGGTCACTTGCAGCAGAAAAGTTGGTCTTACCTGTGGCCCCGAGGCTCAAGTTAAGCTCATGGGGTTCTGCCCACGGGCTCTCCAGCGTGGCAGCGACCAGGAAGATCTCAGCCTCTTCCGGGAGCCTCCGTGCCCAGGGTTCCAGATGGCCTCGGTGTTTTCCTCTGGAATCAGTAATGTGTGCAGAGAGCAGTCTCTTCTGGTTTCGCAGGCGTGTCTGCCTCTCTGAAGGTTTAGCTCTCCCTCCCACGGGATTTGGGTGCAGAGAACTGTTTACCCGGTCTGTTTCCTTCAGGTTCCGGCGGTGTCTCAGGCAGGGCTCCTGCTGCTCCTGGGCCCTCCCCCACAGGAACCCAGAGGCCTTGTACAGTTTCCTCTTGGGTCAGGGATGTGGGCAGGGGTGGGCAGTGTTGGTGGTCTCTTCAGCTCTGCAGCCTCAGGAGTGCCCACCCGACCAGGCAGTAAGGTATCTCTCCCACGGGTTCTGGCCCAATTTTCTGAGGAACCTCAGACTGATTTCCAGAATGGTTGTAGCAGTCTGCAACCCCTACCAACAATGGAGGAGTGTTCCCCTTTCTCCACATCCTCACCAGCATTGCTGTCACCTGAGTTTTGATCTTAGCCATTCTCACTGGTGTGAGGTGAAATCTCAGGGTTGTTTTGATTTGCATTTCCTTATGACTAAAGATGTTGAACATTTCTTTTAGGTGTTTCTCAGCCATTCGGCATTCCTCAGCTGTGAATTCTCTGTTTAGCTCTGAACCCCATTTTTTAATAGGGTTATTTGCCTCCTGCTGTCTAACTTCTTCAGTTCTTTGTATATTTTGGATATAAGCCCTCTATCTGTTGTAGGATTGGTAAAAGATCTTTTCCCAATCTGTTGGTTGCCGTTTGTCCTAACCACAGTGTCCTTTGCCTTACAGAAGCTTTGCAGTTTTATGAGATCCCATTTGTCGATTCTTGATCTTAGAGCATAAGCCATGGGTGTTTTGTTCAGGAAATTTTTTCCAGTGCCCATGTGTTCCAAATGCTTCCCTAGTTTTTCTTCTATTAGTTTGAGTGTATCTGGTTTGATGTGGAGGTCCTTGATCCACTTGGACTTAAGCTTTGTACAGGGTGATAAGCATGGATCGATCTGCATTCTTCTACATGTTGACCTCCAGTTGAACCAGCACCATTTGCTGAAGAGAAATGAAAACTCTTATAGTGCTGGGCCTGATAGGACCATAGAACCATGCATGTTATAAAGTGTGTTCCTGGGACTCACATGTAGTTGAGAGGTAGGTGTGACATTACCTGGACCTGGATGAGAAGCTATGACCCGCCTTGTTTCTGTTCTATGCATAGGTATTGTTTTCTATTGCTTATTTTGCTCTCTTATCCCACTGTGATCATGACCACCAAAGTGATGTTTCACTAAATGCAAATCCTGACATTGCTACTCAATCAACAGCAGCCTCATTGTTGTATCTAAACTTTGCACGGAAACAGATAAAAACTTTGCAGTTCACCCATTGGTTAGCCTCTTCTGCCTGCCTTTGTTGTACCTCCATGCCTTTATACATGTTGCCCTCCTGGCCACCTACGCATGCCCACTTATTCAGATCTGCAGATAATTTCCTTATTTCTGCTGTTTCCCACAGAGTCCTAAGCTTGCCTCTAGTGTGACCTTGAGCATCATTGTGCATGGAAGTCACCTTTTCATGTCTGTCCTCTCACCTACAAGGAAGCTTCCTGGGGATAGAGATCTCTGTTTTATTTTATAGCCCTATCACTCGAAGATCTTCAGAGTACATGATGAACAAGTATGAAGTTGGTTATGTGAGGTCTGAGCATCCCTAATAAGGAAGATTAGATGAATTTTTTAACGAATACAGAACTTAGCTAATCATGCTTCTAAATTTATCTTAACAGATAGGTATTTGATTTTTATGCTATATTGGACCATGAGAGATGAGGGTCTAAGAAAATAGTTGCTTTTACATAACAGCACGCATTTTCATTGTCTGGATGTTATATTTGGTAATTTTGAGCCTTCTCATGGTTCACTGCAGATAATCCTCCTTCCAAGATGTTCTTATAACTCAAACATTTTACTGACAGAGTGATAATTTAGTTCTGCTATCTCTGTTTAAACAATTAGATCACATTTATTATTCACAAGAGTTCTCTTAGCATCCTAAAGCTATTTCTATTGCAATTATTTGTCTTATGTCTATACCTTCCATCAGGAATTACCTACAGAGTTGAGAAGACTTGAGGCAGGGCTGATTCTAAGAATGACCAGATCACAGATCAGGGAATGTCAAAGCAGACCCAGGGTTCAGAAGGTCTGTTGGTGCTATGGGTATCAACACCATAAGTCATGATAAAACAGTAGGATAAATAATCACAGGGAAAGAAATTCAAGGAAGCCAGATATCATACATTAGGACAAGAAACAACTGAGGACCTAAAGGCTTGAAAGGAATTGAAAGGGAATACAAGAAGAGAGAAGAAAGAGAAGAGAAGAGAAAGAGAGGAGAAGAGAGGAGAGGAGAGAAGAGGAGAGAAGAGAAGAGAAGAGAAAGAGAGGAGAAGAGAAGAGAAGAGAAGAGAAGAGAAGAGAAGAGAAGGGGGAGAGGGAGAGGATAGTATAATAGTGGTATAATAGTGTGATGATTAGTTCTGAACAAGTTGACAACTAGAGTCATCTTTAAAAAGACTCTCAGTTTGGGATTGTCTAGAGTAGGTTGGACTATGGCAATGTCTGTGAGAGACATCATTACTTTAATTGTTGTTGGAAGAGACAGCCTACTTAAGTCAGCCTACTGTGAGAAACACTGTTCTCTAGGCAGGGATCCTAAAGGGTATGCAAGTAAGAAGAAATGCTAGCGGAGGATTATGTATACGTGCATTCTCTCTCTGCTTTTGACAGTGCATATAAGTCTTAGGCTTACTATTGCTGTGATGAGCTGCCATGACCAAAGTAGGCTGAGCAGAAAAGAGTTTATTTGGCTTACACTTCCATATCACTATTCATCATCAAGAAAAATCAAGACAGGAAATGAAACAGGACAGGAACCTGGAGGCAGGACCTGAAGCAGAGGCCATGGAGGGGTGCTGCTTACTGCTTTGCTCAGCCTGCTTTCTTACAGAATGGAGGACCACCAGCCCAGGGATGGCACCACCCACAGCGGGCTGGCTGGGCCCTCACCCATTAATCACGAACTATGAAATTTCTCTATAGTCTTGCTCACAGCTTTATCTTATGGAGACATTTTCCTCAAGGTTCCCTCCTCTCAGATGACTTTAGTTGTGTCAAGTTGACATAAAACTCCCTAGCACAGGGAGTGTCTATTACATGTTTATCTATATCTACCTGATAATTCAATCATAAGTTCCTGCACTGACTTCCTCACCATGATGAACTAGAACCTGGAATTTGAGCTAAAATAAACCATTTCTCCCATGCACCACTTATCATCCGAAAATTGTATTGCACAAATGAAACTAAAGTAAGTAACTAGGGAAAACCAGGCAGATGATGCCAGCCAAAGCAGGAGTAGGAAACATCTCAATATCTTTTTTTCCAAAAATTTCTATTTTATATTTTATCTGTAGAACTATTTTGCCTGTGTGTGTGTGTATGCCAGGTGTTTGTGGAGGTCAGAAGAAGGTGTCAGGTTCAGAGATGGTCACCATGTGGGTGCTGGCCACAGAACGTGCATCCTGTGTAAGAGCAGCAAGTGTCTTGCTGCTGAGCCAGCTCTCCATCCCCAGGAACCTTGATTTTTAAGTAGAGTCTGATGTCTCTGAAGATTTGTTTTTGATGCTTTTCAAGCAAGCAGATATTAATGTCACCCCTAATTCAGTCTAGCCTTAAGAGTGGTATTTTTCACTTGGCCGGAGGCAATCTGATTGTAGCTAATAGGAGCAAATGACTATTAGAAAGCGGTGACACTTCTCAGGATATTTTTTTTTACTTGTTTTATAGTTCCTCCCAATGCTACCTAATGTCTTCTATTAAATAATGTATTCTGTCACAAGAAAAGCCATGGTTTGTATCTTAAAACCCCCTGCTTCACTTGTATATTACATGTTTATCTATATCTACCTATAATTCAATCATAAACAATAAATTAAATTAAAACAATGATGTTGTATTATTAATACTCTCTGGATATAAGTGGGAGAGTATATTTGCTTGATTCTAAAATGTGCACTTAAGTCATATGTAGATTTCTTTATTTTTAATGCCAGTTGCTGATTGTTTTCTGGACAATTGAATACTTGAACTCTGAGTAATCTTGTTGACATTCTTTAAGGAGATGCCTTGACATCTCTGAGGAATCAAAGCAAAAAATGAGTTTTTCTGGGGCATGTTCTTGTAGAGTGTCTGCTTATTGGGTGAGAATATCAGATTGTATGTTCACAAATTTGATCACCCAATGACAGCAGCAGGGTACCTTTAAGATTTAAATACCAATTCACCTATTAGAAATAAAGAATCAAGTTGTGAAAATTTCTGAAGCCCATCTACTCAGGTCAAAGCATACTGGGTACCTCTGTAACCAGTTGCATACTCTAAAAGGTATAGCTGTAATCAGAAACATTGAGTTTTCACTAACATGCACTTATGGTTTAATATTGGATAAAATCCTGATAAATGAATTCTAGAACCTTCTAAGGGATGCTCGCTCCTGGTTTTATTTTTATAAATCTATTTACACACAAAGTGAAGTTAAAACTTTGTTTTACTTGCTTGCTCCTCAATTACTTTTAGTTGTTTTCTCTTCTTGCTAACCCATGAGTGATTGAAATCTACACTTTCCTAGGTTTGAAATGCTACTCCCATATGAAGAGTGAGTTTGAAGCAAAAACAAAATCTATTTTCAAAAATACTTCAATGCAATTTTCTTGAGTATAGTGCTTCTGTTTACTCACCAGGAGAATTTAGTTAGTTTGTGCTGGATTTTGCTGGTTAACTTTTGTCCTTCCTCTTATCAGGCAAAACATCAAGTCATCGTGGAGTCTGAAACCATGGACCAGAGACTCAGCTGCATCATTCATTAATTAACTAGATGAATGTGGGTAATCAGAAGGATTGGTTTTCCTAATGGGAAAATAAGAATAACATCCCTGCTCTTCATGAGATTAGATGAATGACTGTGGAGAGCACACTTACTCTTATTTGACTTTATTTCCTTAGAAAGCTCTCTGAAGCTTGCTGTACCATACCACCCTATCTTCCTATATACAGTCCTTAATATCAAGTGCAAGCAACTGTAATAAAAAACTACACTGCATAATAATTGTCCACACCACAGTACAAGATATGTAGAGCCAGTGAGATGGCTCAGTGGGTAAAAGCACTTACTGCAAGAGCCTGGTGACCTGAACCCACATAAAGGTGGAAAGAGTAAACTGATTCTACAAAGTTGTCCTGACATACATACGCTATGGCATATGTATATACCTATTACATATCACACACACACACACACACACACACACACACATACACACATACACATGCACATAAGTGCACACTAATAGTAGTAATAATAACAATAACAACTTTAATAAAAACATACATTAATAAAAAATTACTAGACCAGGGGGTGGAGAGATGACTCAGTAGGTCCTGAGTTCAATTCCCAGCAACTACATGGTGACTCACGACCATCTGTAATGGGATTCGATGCCCTCTACTGGTGTGTCTGAAGACAGCTATAGTGTACTCATATACATAATATAAATAAATAAATCTTAAAAAAATTACTAGCCCAAGAAGAAGACATTCTACTGCTTGAAGGGACAAATAAATAACTGGGATAAATTGCTATGCGTGGGCAGGGTTGATCACTAATTTAGTGGGGAAGTGCTAGTTAAGTATGATTTGAAGAATAATAGTGTTTTAGGTCTGCCTTCACCTTTTCTATATGATAATTCAGTTTCCTTGAACATTTATAGAATCTTGGGACAATGGGGCTAGGTAGATGGCTCAGTCAGTAAAATGCTTGTAACCTGAGTTTGATCCCTATAACATACATAAACAATCAAACAAACAACCTCCCCACAAACATCTGGACTCATTTCTATCTTTATAATCCCCTGGTGAGAATGTTTGTAATACCAGCAGTGCAGAGGGAACCAAGACAGGCAAATCTCTGGGCTTCTGTGGGCTACTACTTAACAGAATCACCAAGGTTCAGTCCAATAAGAGACCTTGACTCAAAAAACCAATACACAAAAACCAACCAACCAAACAAACAAACAGCTAAACCAAGTAATCAACCAACCAACCAAACAAAACAAGACAAGAAAAACCCATTACCATCACCAACAAAACAAAACAACACCCCTCCTCCAATGGAACAGGTAGATGGTACCTGAGAAATGACATCCAAAGTTGGCCTCTTGTTTCTAAATGTACACATCTGAACATGCATCTGTATATAGGAGAAAACACATACAGAGAGAGAGAGAGAGAGAGAGAGAGAGAGAGAGAGAGACAGAGACAAGGACACACAGAGAGAGAGAAAGATGGAGAGGGAGGGAGAGGGAGAGAAAGAGAGAAAACTTAGAACTTAAAAAAAGAATCTTGGGACGATGTCAAAGGTAATATTGAGGATTTCAAAGGTCATCAACATTTAAAGTTGTCTAAAAATGATGTCTCAACTTTCTGAGTTCTGATTCTTGGCATGCATATGAAGCTGTACCCAAGGGAAGCTATGAGAAAGCAATGTGTATTCAAAACATTCTCTGCCCTTACTCTGTTGGTTGAGTACTGATTGCTGGTACATACTAGCATAGATGGTGAATAGAATGGACTGAGGGTCAAAGACCTTCTTCAAAACACATGGGCTCAATTTCTATCTTTACGATAAATAAAATGGATGACTAGTCACTTAGTTTCTTCTCCCAGCAAACATTATTAAGCTCATGATTCTCGTTTGGCATACTCTAAGGCAGTGGTTCTCGACCTTTCTAATGCTGTGACCCTTTAATACAATTCTTTGTGTTGTGGTGACCCCAACAATAAAATTATTTTGTTGTTACTTCATAACTGTATTTTTGCTACTGTTATGATTTGTAATGTAAATATCTCATATGTAGGATATATGTGTCCTCCAAAGGGGTCATGACCCACAGGTTGAAAACTGCTGCTCTAAGGTCTAGTGGTATAAAATAAGGGAAACATAGCTCTGACCTTCAAGTTGCTAACCAACAGAGTGCACAGGGGAGTATAGGGGGATGTTTCAGAAAGGAGTAGTGTGATCAGCTACTTGTATGCCTTTGTCTCCTCTATTTCTACTAGGCTCACATTTTAAATGTCTCTCTAAAAACATCATAGTTGCCATGGAGGTTAAATTACCAGCAAGGCACAGTTTGATTACCTTGCAGTTTCGTTGGAAATCATGTTTTACAGTGACCTTACTGTGACTGAAAAATTACTTCCCAAAGTTTTCATGGCCTGTTTCTGGTCTCGCCCACCACGGGAGAAGCAAGTGACTTCAGAAGAGACCATTTTGATGTCCTGAGTCTAGGTTGTTCATATCATTACAGCATCTCGGACTCATCAATAATAATAATAATGACCATCACTAACATCACTATTAGTCATTCACCTTCGTGTCATACACTATAACCAGTCTAGAATTCCTCAGGTAAATTTAGGGGTTGTTTTAAAGATATATTTTTATTGCCTATTTCTCTTTATTATTTTCTTTCCTCAGTTCCTCCCTCCCTTTCTCTTCCCCTTCACCACGATACTACTCCTTTTTTGTTATCTTGTCTTCTACTAGCCAATGAGATCGCCCAATGCCCAGGTTTTCTACTTCAGTTAATACCCTGTCAGTGAACATTCCCTGCGGTCTCTGGACTCTGAGGAGACATTAAGTACATGTTTGTTAATTGAAAGAATGAATTTGATTATCTTTACTATAGCTCTTTGAACAATAGGGTTTTTTAAAATAATAATTTCTCAAGAACATCCAGCCACATTCTGCCTTTAGGTACTTGAGCTTCATTAATGCGTTGGCGGGCTGGTGGACATTATACATCTGTTTATGTTTAAAGAGAGGGACTCTAGTTTTATGTCATTGTACAGACTCTTAAATATGACTTTAAAAAAAGGAAATTCCTTTCTTGAAAGAACCTATTGTCTCCATGACATGAATTATTCAACTCCCTCTTCTCCTTTCTTCATAGTTCCTTTTGCTTACATATGCACAATGCATGTTGTTTGTTTGTTTGATTTTGTGTTTGTTTTTGGGAGAATTTTAGGAAGAAACTAGAAAGAGGACCCATGAAGGTGACAATGAAGTGAAGTAAGATCCTACTCCTTTTTTTTGGTTTCTGTTTGATTTCTCGTTCAGATCTGCAAAGAAAGCCTGAATAAAGGAATCCGAAGACTGATTTGATAGTATGGGACATCCAAGAGGTAGTGGGCAGGGGGATTGGCTGTGAACATGCACAAAAGAGTTTGGATGCTGACTCAGCTTTCACCCAACAACTGACCAAACATTTCTTTGGCTTCCTGAATTTACTCACGAATTTTGTATCTTTGAAAAAGTTTATTTTGTGTTGGTGAATGTCTAGACTATTTCTCTGTTGTTGTGATAAGATACCATGGGAAATGTGGTTCATGGAAGGAAGTTTACTATAGGAATACTGTTTCATTAGTCCATGACCATAATGGCCGTGAACATGGCAGCAGGCAGACAGTAGCTGAGCGCTCACATCTCACTCCATCAGTCCAAAGCAGAGAGCTCATTCAAATGAAGAAGCCAGGTACTAGTGACAGGACTCCTTCAACAGAGTCCCAGCTCCTAATACTTTCCAAATACTTCTATCAGCTAGAGACCAAGCATTCAAATATGTGAACCTAGGGGGAGCCATTCTCATCTAAAGCACCATAGTAGGAAATAAGCTGTATCTCATTGAGTTTTCAGTGTTTTCTATTTTCTTTCTTCAAGACTTTCAACTTTTTCATAATCTCCTGCTTGAAGCATGGGAATAACAAAAAGCCTTAACAGTTTAACTGACATTTTCATAGTTTCCAGGGCACGCTAGCATTACAGTTTCAATCCTTTATATCACTTGGATAGTGTATTCTGTAACAATGAAAAAGCTGTTGTGTAAGGTAATTTGTTCAAGATCACACACTAGCAAGTCACAAGGACAAGACATATATCTTATTCTTCTAGGATATTGTTTTCCCTAGTATTTCAACAAACATCTGATTTGGGACCTCAGGCAATTTACTTCTGAATGTAGTTTATTTGTTTGCATGCCATAACAGATGGCCTCTGCTGTTTATGCTACGGTTAATTCACAGTTTTACATTTTATATCTAGAAATATAATACTTAATTTGAAGAAATATATATCTAGTGATATAATTTCAGGTGCTATAACATGCTTATTTAAAAAATATAATTCTATCCATTTATTTATTAATTCTCCCCTTTTAAAGCGTGGAAAAATACCAAATAGGACCCAGAAGTCTAGCATGGTTCACATAAGGATCAGTCTCCTCTCCTCCATTTTGGAAAAGCTCTGCTATTTCTGCCCTACCCCCTTTCACCATTACTGTGAGGTTCAAGAATGAACATTTTTTAAATGTTTTTGTAAAGCATACATTGCAGTGTATACTATCATATTTTGTGGTAATATGAAATATCCAAGGAATGTGCCTATTGCATTAAAGAATTTTGGTTGAAAATGAATTCAATTCAAGAGGGTTGGTGACATGAGCTTTCACTTTTCTGGTGGGTGGTTGGTCAACTTCACCTATCTTTGTCATTGTTCATGTGAACATGTAAACAGTAAATGGCCTTGGTGCCATTAGTTTGAACAAACAAAACAGCTTGAAAGAACCTCAGGGGAAAGCTGTGCTATGGAATTATAATGATTCTTTCCAGATTTTTCTTGGTGTATACAGCATATTTCCACCACATTTGAGTTTTAAGGAGAATTTGTATCCCCTTCATGATGTTGGGTAATGAGTCTAGTCTTTATTCAGTCTAGTCTTTGTTCTCCAAGAGATCAGGAGGAGACTTGGGACTAACATTCTGAAGGATGATTAGGCTAGGGACTAACATTCTGGAGGATGATTCATGAACAGGAAGTGTGTAGAAATAGGAAGGTGACAGACAACAGACTATTTGATCTTCAAACAAGATATGAGAAGAGACAGAGAAGACACAAAGAAAATATGCTTATTTCGAGTAGAAGAATTATATAGGAGAGACAATTGCAGCAGAAAAGGAAATGTTCTTGAGAGTGAATTGAAGAGTCTTATAAAAAGAAACTCCCTTCTCTACCCTCTATCATTCTACCATAGGGAAGAAACCCTCAGGAAAGGGATTTTTCCTCATTCATTGCTGGTGTAAAAATAACTAGGAAGTAAGAACAAAGTGAGAAGTTAATTGGTAAGGTCATTGACCATCCAGAGAATGGAAAAATGGAGTCCAGGCTTGAAAATCAACTTATCAACTTGACTACCTATTGGGGTAAATAAGTAACAGGAAAAATGAAGGGGCAAGAAAGTGGGGTGTAATGGAAAAATAGTCACATATTTTATAGGCATGGTTGAAGGTTTTGAAAGAACTATGTGAGGCCTCTTTTTGTTTTTTTATAGTTCTTTCTGGTCATGTAATAGCAATTACCAACTGTCATGACACTAAGGTATGTAGCACTTGGCATTAAGTGACATTATAATGAGAAATGAGGTATATTTGAGGTCACCTAGGTATCAGTGTTGGTTTTAAATGTTTTTTTCTGATCAAATAACTAAAACTCTGAGAGCTATAAACATTCTATTATTAAGGATAAACAGTTAAAAGTAGGAGTAGGTAAAAGTTTAGCCAGACTGTCTAGTTGTTGCTCTGATTAACAATAGGGAATTCAAGAAGTTTAAATTACTTTGGAAGGCATGGGGAGCCAAGGAAGATGTTAATTGCATTATATAATAATAATAATAATAAGTATAATTATATAAGAATAATAATAAGTATAATAAAATGCTACCATGGTGAAGAACAGAGTACAGCAAATATTAAGTCTAACATATTTCTAGAAAGTTTCGATTTGGTATTATTGTTTTGTGAAAGGTTTTGTTGTTGTTTTTAATTTTCTATTCTTCTGTCTGTGTATGAATAACATTCCTTTCAGAAAATGGCTCATGCACACATCGACCTGATGGATCTTAGGAAAACTGAAAACATGGCCTAAGAATGAAAGTCTTGTAAGTGTCTGTTTATCAGGCTACTGTAAAGGCAAGAAATGATGGTGTCTTCAGAAGTGGAAGTTTTGATAGGTCAAAGGGTTATTCTCTCCTTTCTCTTATTCCATGTTCATTAGAAAAGCACTCAAAATTTCGATGTTATAGCTTTGGGAGGGGCTTGACTTAAGCCCCAAACTTCCTGTTTCACTGAAAGAAATTTCTCTTGTCAAAAGGGCCTTGTTTATATGTCTATGGAAGGTTTGCCATTAAAGTTCAGTGTATGAATGCTGGTTCCCATAGTACTGTGCACCATTCTGAGGCTATGGGAAGTCAGGACTATCCCCCTTCTTGTGTCTGTGAGCCCTTTATAACAATGCTGAGGTTTGGGGACTCTACCCTGAGGTATCCAACAGTCACTTCAAGGAGCTAATCGGTCAAGTACAGTAACCAGCATTCATCTCAATGAGCTTGTTAAAAACTGAACCGCAACTTTGGCAAGGGTCGACACCATTGTCTGGAACTTGTTTGTGGCCTTACAAAGTGTGGCAGGATTTCTCCAGCCCCCTCGCATCCCCTCAGAACAGAGTGATTAGCAACAAAAGATAGATTTCCAGAGACAGGCCGAGCTGTGATTTACACTCTACTTAGAGACTGTCAAGAAGGCTGTGCAGTGGGATGGAGGGAGTAATAGCCAATCTCCGTTCTAATGGGCCTTTTGGGACTTGCACTGTGGTGCATGTGGGAAGGGGGAGAGAGGGTCATCCAATCTCTGTCTCATGCAAAGGCCTCTTTGTAGTTGCCTTTGACTCTGTGGAAACTAACTCTTACCAAAACCTAAAATTGTTTTTAAAGTGCTATCAACTATCTATCCTAGGACTTTTCATCACCTACAGAGTAGAATTGTCCCACATTTGCCCTTTTTACATCCTCTCTTGAATGAAGATAATATATTCTCCGTACCTTCAGGAGTGAAAGTACTTTTGGGAATTCCAAGGAATTAACATGCTTCAGGGACCTGCTGTCAGCAAGAGTGACTGAAACTTGGTAGTTCAATACAAGTTTCTTCTTACTATGGCCAAGGTTGGAGGTGTAAAAAAATCACAAGCAAAAAGTGCAAGGGATGGGGATCAGATGTGAAAGTTCTGAGGGGTTTGTTGTTATCTACCTCAATGGACTATATGCTCGCACTGTGACCTAGAATTTGAGATGCTTGGCGCATACCTTAAAGAAACATACCAAATATGGGTACAAAAAATGTTTATAGTAATAGTTTTCATAATAGCCAAATCCTGGAAACAATACCAATGCTCATCGGCAGTAGAAAGGATAAATAAATCATGGCATTTTTACACAATGGAATAATATGCAGCAATTAGAACGAATGATTTACCACCAAATGCAATGACATGGATGAATCTCAAATAATGTTGCGCAAATGAAGCCAAGCACAAAGGGATTCACACAGTGTGAGTCCATTCATTTAAAGGACAAAACAAGGCTAAACTAATCTATGATGTTAGAGGTCAGGAGAGTTTTACTCTTGGGGTGTGTATGTGTGAAGTTATTAGACAAAAACACCAGGAAGCCTCCTGCTGTGGCAAATAGACACTTTTCAGTTTGCTTATTTAGTTTGTGAAGACTCATTAAGCCCTACAGTCAGACACTTTGTATGTATGCATTTTAAATCGGTAAAGGGGAAAAACAATGCAAGACTGGGCAATCTAATTTCATTATGTGATCGCTTTTCAAACTCTGATCTAGGAAATGTTACTTAGGAAAGACAGGTCCTGCTATTACTTGTTGGAGTTGGTGGCTAGCCCACAGTAAACCTATCTGCACAATTCAAATAGAAAATTCAGATAGTACAAAAACCAAAGCTGAAACTTTAACCATCCCCATCAGTTGGTAATACTGCTGCTCTTCAACTGGGCTGTGCACATTTGTTCCTGCTTGGTCAGAAGACCCGAAGGGTGCTCTTGTGGTCCAATGAGAAAGAGAAGCAGGAAGGTATCTGCTTAATATTGTCTCCCAGGTAGAGCCATAGAACCAGATGAGAAGGGTCTATACTTTGCAACAAGAGAGTTTTGACTGAATTTCATCTCCAAGTATTTTTCTCCCTTTTCATCCTTGGTGGAATCAGATGCTTGTTCTCTCTATTGAAAATACTTTCTGGGCTAGAGAAATTCTGCTCAGTGGGTAAAGATGCTTGCTGCCCAAGTCCAACAACCTGATTCAAGTCCTGAACTGACTTTAGAAAGTTGTCCTCTGACCATATACATGCCATGTCCTGTGCATCCCCACATTCGCACATACACACATATACAGAATTTTTAAAAAATGAAGAGAAGATCATAAAGTTGGGATAGGAATTGGGTTGAGGGAGAAATTGAAGGAGGGAGGAAGGATGAATTTGATCAAAATATATTCTGTGTTCTTAGTCATTGTTTTATTGCTGTGAAGTGATATCATGGCCAAGGCAACTCTTCTTAATTGGGGGCTTCAGAGGGTCAGTTCATTATCTTCATGACAGAAATCATGGTGGACAAGCATGGTGCTGGAGCAGTAATGGTGAGCTACATCCTGATTTAATGAGGAGAGAGCAAGAAAGCGAGAATGAGAGAGAGAGAGAGAGAGAGAGAGAGAGAGAGAGAGAGAGAGAATGGATGTGGTAGGCGCTTTTGAAATATCAAAGCCCACCCCAGTGGCACAGTTCCTACAACAAGGCCACACCTAATGCAACAAGGCCACATCTCCTTATATTCTAATCCTTCTCAAGTCACTCTCTAATGACTGAGCATTAAATATATGAGCCTGTGAGGGCATTTTTAGTCAAACCACCACATATGCATAAATTAAAGTATTAAAAAATAGATAGAAAATATTATATTAAAAAATGCTTTCTGGTGAGTTGTAGCATTCACTTCAATTTTCTTGAAAAGAGAATTAAGGCTAAATGAGTTTTGGCTTATGTTTACCCATATCTCACTAAGCAAGGAGTTCTTCCAAGATGGCAAACAACTTATTGGACCACTGTGGGGTAAATGATAAAGTTATATTGTTTCCACTTCTAAATATCTTGGAGTGGGAGTTAGATTTGCCTGTGGTCAACTTATAAATATTTATCATCTGCTAAATAAAACTGGCCTTTGTGTGCTAATTATTTCTTCATCAACTAAATAGTTTATTGGATATTTATAATGCTAGAGGCACTGATAGTTGTGAGGTAAACATTTCCCTTTCTATCAATGGAGACTGGTCTATGCGTTTAGTTTTTCCGATGAAAGAACAAAATATTTTACATAATAAACTAAAAGTGAGACACTTAGATTCTTCTATGACATATCATAAACTGGTTGAGACACTGAATAGATTGGCATAGAAAAGTTCCTTTTTTTTCAATGCTTAGTATAGAGCCCTGTACTGTGATTATATCATAGATTTGGTTTCAGTGGGAGTAAGGCTTACAGGTGCAACGCCAGCAATTCCAGTTCACCCTGTTCCAAATCTGACTCATACCAAGGGCTTCTTTCTTACAGTTATGGTGGACACTGACCAAACTTGGGATCCTAGGTTCCCACATGGACCTTATGCTCTGTGTGTCTCCAATGATTCATATCATTTCAGCTCCTCCAAGGGCTACCTCTTTTTCATTCCTAGTGCTCCATTTATCCTTCACCTAGTCAATGGGTGACTTGGGAATTGAAAGCTAGATTCCTGGGTCTTGAAGAGGGACATTCTGAATCTGTCACTCATGCTCCTGATCTCTTGGAGGAGTGAGGTCTAGGCTAGACTTTTTTTTTTTTTTATCCCACCCTTCAATATTACTGAGTCCCAGTTTTGCTTACCTCATTTCCTTACCATTTTCCCTTGTGAACACTTATTTTTAATAAATCACTTGTGTAAGAACCTTTATTTCCAGGTCTCTTTCAGAGAGGCCCATCTGAAAAGCAAGTCCTTCTTGCCACATCCAAGTTAAGAGGAACTTTTGTAAACAATGGTTGTGTTTCAGATGAGAACAGATACATCTGTCAGATGGAGAGGACACACACACACACACACACACACACACACACACACACACACACACAAAAGAATGGCTACTTCATTTAATACAAAGCAGTTCCCAAATGAACTCAAGGTTTTACGAAGAAATATTGTGATGTCACTTCAAATCACTCCTCTCAACAAAAAGTTATTGCACACCTTGCATGTGCCAGATACTATACAAAAGAAGCCGTGCCTATGAAACACATAAAATAGAAAAGACTCTTTAGTTTAAGATACAAACTTAGGGGATAAGTTGTTAAACATGGATAGGCAACATGATATAAATGGCAAAGAGAGCAACATGGTAAGAATAGTGTGATACATGGAAGAGTAAGAAGGAGAAAAAGCCATAGAGATGACATCATCAGGAGGTCTAGATCTCATCCATAAAGATCCCAACCAGGTAGGTGTCATTTATGAGGGTTGGGAGGGGGAGGTCTAAGAATTTATGTCCTTAAATGTCTCTGTAAGGGATATACCCATATATCCCATTTGCACACCACCAAGAAGAGGATTTACTCAAGTTGTGAAGGAAATACCCAGGGTGAGTTACTGTCCTTAGCCAATGTGCTTGTCTTTAAGGTGAAAGAAAAGGATACATTCATCTCATATTCCTCAGAAAAAGTATTGAAAGTTTACTTGATTTTAGATGATTTTATAATAAGTCCATTGAGTATGGAGAGGGTGAAATTTAAAATATTTTTGTTTGGCAAGGAAACTTTATTGTTTTAAGAAAGTGGATTTTTAAGACAGGGTGTCATGTAACTTAGACTGGCCTCAAACTTACTATGTAGCAGAGGATGGCCTTGAACTCCTGATCCTCTTGCTTTTATCTCCTGAGTACTGGGATTATACACAAGTGCCACCATACCTATCTTAAAAAGTATTATCAATGCATAATATATGGAAATTATTCTCTTTCCTTAAAACAGATAAACAAATACATAACACTTGCACATATTTATGGTATGTGGTACAAGACTTATCACTATAAGTCTAAAATCTCTAATAATCAAGTTAGAATCATCAGTCAAAACAAAACAAGAGAAAACAAAAGACAAAACAAACAACAATAACCAAACCAAACCATTTCTATGTTCCCTTTCCTTCTCTCCCCATGTTGTCCCTCCTCCTCCATATGAATGTCTACTTTTATCTGAAAGCTTCTCTGGAGTTCACTGTATAAACATCCTCATCAGACTCCGCTGCCAGATTTCTTCGTTGTTTTCCAGGTCCTTTCAGAACTTAGTCTTACAGGTTTTTCAAGGCATTTCCTAGCTCTAGACCAGAGCAGTCTCTGGTTATGTGATGAAGGTCTTTGAAAGATCCATTAAGACTAAATAAAGTGTACTTTCCCAGCTTGAACATCAAGGAATAAGTATTATTTTAAAATATTCACTTCCTTCCTTCCTTCCTTCCTTTCTTTTTTCTTTCTTTCTTTGTTTCTCTCTCTCTCTCTCTCTCTCTCTCTCTCTCTCTCTCTGTGTGTGTGTGTGTGTGTGTGTGTGTGTGTGTGTGTATGCCAAATGCTGGGGTAGCCATGCAGTTCAGAAGAGGCCATTAGCTCCCCTGGAACTGAACACGGTTCTGGGAACTAAACTCCAGGCCTCTGGAAGAACACTTTAATTACTGAGCTATCTTTCCAGCCTTGGAATATCTGTTCTTATGAATAGCAGTGAAGTTGTTTTAAGGATTGATGTGTAGACAATAGTAAGAGTTAGTGGATGGGATCACTGAAAACATTGATTGTCATATTAGTAAGAAATGACTTTTATTAAGAAGCACCAACAAGGGCTTAGTCTTATGAAGCTTCTGTGTTCTTTCTCCATTCTGAGACACTCTCTGCTCAATTCTCTTTCTGAAATTAACTCCTTTCCTCACATGCTCACCTTTAGCTTTGCTAATTCTTACTCATGTGTTCACTTTTATAAAAAATACTAAATAAAAATTGCAATCTTTGGGACACTTTCCCTGCTCATCAGAGCTAGTTAAGCATTCCAGCGTATGTTACATTCTCAACCTAAACTGTGAATACTCTTAACATGTTTAGTGTTGTTGCCTTCCAAACCATTTCACTTTCCTGCAAGATCTTTAGAGACTCAAGAGAAGAGACCTTGCTTACTTCGTTTCTTAAAAGTTCAAGTACCTTGCCTGACACACCTCCGATGATCAATCAGTACGTGTTGCTGATGTCATTTTCCTACAAGACAGTCTCTGACACAGGCTAAAGTGATTGTGTCTGAGACAGGGTTGATCTATATTGCCCAGACTGACCTTGAACTCACAATCCTGCTTCATTTACCTGAAACTTAGAGAATATGGGCTAAGCTCCATGTTTCATGTGACGGAGAAAATTTCTCCCCATTTCTGATATCTTGATTTATTAGATCCTAATGTAACATATAAAATAAAGTAAATGCTGTTTTTCTTCTTTTCTTTTAAAAACAGATTTATTTATTTTTATTTTATGTATTTTATCTACATGTATGTATGTGCACTGCATACACACCTGCTGCCCAGGAGGTTAAGAAAGGGTGCCAAATCTCCTGGAACTAGTTATAGACTGTTGTGAGCTACGGTGTTAGTGCTGGGAACCCAATCTGGGTCATCCACAAGAGCAGGGAGTAATCTTAACAGCTGAGCTATCTTTCCAGCTCTCCCTTATCCACACCACCAGGCTCAGATCTCCAGGATGGCTCTGGCTAGGACACACAATGCCACTGTCTCCGGAAGCAGGGTCAACTCACCTGCTCCCATGCCCTGGGGCTGGCTCACCCACACCCAAACCTCCACAGCCAGCTCCACTGTGTTTCCCAGTTAGCTCTTTCATAGTGTCTCTTCACAACAAGAAGACTCTAAAAGATAGTGGTCAAAGCTATTTTACGCCTAGGACTCATAAAAATCAAGTCCAGGTAGCACAGTGCAGAAGGAGGAAGACAGATCTATGGACCACCATGCCACCCACAGACCTATGGACCATAGACTACTGCTTGCTGCCATGCAGTGTAGATGGACGATATCACCAGGAGCTGGCTAGTTATGTGGCCAGCCTGCAGCTGGAGCCAACACGATGTGCAAGTATGTGGTAATCAGATGAGAGAGAAAGAGAAACGGAGCAGCCTGAGCACTATGGAAAAAGATAGAGACTTAGGGTGGAGAGGAAGAATCTGTTATGCACGGCCAAGTCTGCCGTAGGGGTCCAGGGTGAGGTCCCAGTCTGACCTGCAGCAGAGGGCTGTGCCTGAGTCCCTGGGCTCATATTACTAGTAGAGAACATGGGGCTGTCCCTGATTGGACCATCTGGATGTCCAAAGGCTGTGCATAACTGGCCCCAAACCTCACAGAATGTGGCACTTTTTTTTTTTTTTTTTTTTTTGGTTCTTTTTTGTTCGAGCTGGGGACCAACCCAGGGCCTTGCTTCCTAGGCAAGCGCCTGTACCACTGAGCTAAATCCCAACCCCTGAATGTGGCACTTTGAAGAGCTGGCTCCATCTCTTACTGCTGGCAGCAATTGGGACAGCAGGCCCTGCACCTTGCTCATACAGCACACTGGCTGGGAGGGCAGGGAGTGTGTGAGCCACCTTGAGGGCATGCGTGTAGGAGAGCATACTCTATTATTTGTCTTCTGTGCATGACATGGGCACAGAAGCAATGCCCACCCTCCATCCCCCACCCTCTGACATTTCTGGCAGTTAGGAAAGCTGCCCACAGGGTCGTTCATGAGCTTGGGATAGTTAGCCTTGAAGCTCTCCAGCTGTAGCTCTAGGGAGAGCAGGCCATACACTTCACCTGGACCACATAGCCAGGCTGAACCTGGTGGTGGGGGTGTAGCTGATCTAGCTCCAAGGGCAAGAGTACAAGAGAGCTGGCCCTGCCACTGGTCTGCTGCTGTGAGGTGGCATGGGTTTAAGGGTAATGTCCTTCTCCTGCTCACACCTCATTACCTGAAGCAATCAGGAGAGTTGGCCCTGGGATGGTGAGAGCGGGTGATCTGGCCCTGTCCTTTGCACAGAGGAGAGTGGGCTCTGCACCTTGCCTAGGGAACATAATAGAACTGGCCCTGGTGGCAGGGGTCCAGGTTACCTGGTCCTAAGGGTGAGAGCTCTGGAGATCTGGCTCAGCTCCTCCCAGGCTGTAGCACTTGGGAGAGTGAGTGGATCCCATGCCTTAACTGGGAAACAGAGTGGAGCTGGCTGTGGTGGCTTGGGTGTGGGTGAGCCAGCCCAAGGACATGGGAGCAGGTGAGCTGACCCTGCTTCCTGAGATGGTGGCATTGTGTGTCCTAGCCAGAGCCATCCTGAAGATCTGAGCCTGGTGGTGTGGATAAGGGAGAGCTGAAGGATTTGATCAGCTCTGCTACCATTCAGGCCCAGATCCAGGGCTCCAAGAAGGCCCACTCCCAATCTCCATCATCTGTAATGGTTGGGATGTATGAAGGGGCCAGTACTGCTGTTCCAAAGCTGCAGGATCTCGGTGACTCAGGGAGACAACAGGATAACCAGGAGTCCTGGTGAGGATCCAATATTGATGGTGTCACAGAAGCCAGAGACCTCCAACCAGACTGATGACTCATTTGCACTGAACATTTGTAGGTGAAGATGTATGGACAGAGGGATAAACTGTGGGATACTTGGTGACATGCTACAACTTCCATGACAAGATCTTTAATATGCTTTGTTATTGTTGTTTGTTGTTTGTTTTTGTTTTGTTTCGTTTGTTTTTATAATTGTTTGTGGGTTTTTTTTTTTTTTAATTTTTAGCAGGGAGGTTGCAAGGGCAAAGGACAGATAGAAGGTGATGGGGAGATGAGTGGGACTGGGGTGCCTGATGGGAAACTCATGAAGATTCAATAAAAAGTTTTTTTTTTTTTTAAAAAAAAAGTCATATGGTCTTTCAAGGACATGGAACAGTAGAAGTGACCCAGAGGTAATTCTAAAATTAATAAGGAAAGAAAAAAGATGATTCAGGGAGAGGCACTCTTTCAGATAGAAAATTGTAACCACAAGTAGAAAAGATTATGTAACATGAAAAGAATAAGAAAACAATTCTATGTGATGGTATAAAAGAATTAAAAGTAGAGAGTAGATCCATGTTTGTCTGTAGACCTCCTTAAGACAGCGTGATGTCACAATATATTTCAAAGTATTATTTAAACATCTCTTAGGAAAATCAGGGTATAGTACATAGAAAAATTATTACATCCTTAAAAAAACTAATAACACCCTAAAAGAAGTAAACATAAAAGCTATTGGCAAAGAATAACTTGGTGAGGTTGGAGTGGGTGAGGCTGTTTAAAATTACCAAAGTACAATTCGCATAGCAACAAGCTCAGGTAGCCAAATGTAGT